>NC_070587.1:31615945-31783445 GCF_027409825.1 Scomber japonicus | reverse complement strand
GACACCAGTTTGACAGGAAGACTTTGAAATGCTGTGTCATTTTATTATTTGGCTTGTAAATTAGATTTTAAAGAATGAAACCTTCAAACATTAGTATTGACTTTAATGATGTCTAAACTGGTAAATGACTCCTCCTACTGGACTCCTGACAAGTTTAACTAAGTGATGCTGAAATTGAAATGCTGTTTTCAACTCTTATTGGAAATCCTCAGTTTTATAAATCTTATTTGTTTTAGTTTTTATTTATTTATTTAAAAAAGGGGACAGTGTACATTCATGAACATTTCAAAATAAAATGTAAATGCACCGGAATTAGCTAAGATTGTTAGTTTTCATCTGTTGTCCCTCGGCAGGTCAGAACAGAGAGAAAGAAAGAGTAATAAATAAAAAGAAAAGTAAAAAAAGAAAAGAAAAGAAAAGAAAAGACTTATACATCTAAGTATCAGTTTATAAAGACTTCATGTTTGAGTCCTTCTTACCCAAGCTTTATAATAATAATAATAATAATAATAATACATTTAATTTGTATTGCACTTTACATTTCAACAATCTCAAAGTGCTACAGAGCAGAAAATAAAAGAAAAAAGAAAAAGAAAAGGTTAAAAGAGAAGAAGTCACTTAGCAAAGAGAAGTTTTTAGGTCTCTTTTAAACATTTCCAGTTTGCAGCAGATGTGTTTAGATTTCAAAGACAAACACATCAAATCAAAATGTTGCTTTTTGCTCCACAAAACATCTCAGAAATCATTTTTAAAAAGCAAAGTAATGAAAAAACATTATTTCTGGCAAAGTAGAGCTCAGCTTAAAGTGGCATTTGTGCTGCTGTACAAACACAGTCTCCAGCGAGGTAACCGGAGCAACCAGCTGACTCTCCGCTGTGTGTGAACGCTGCTCAGCATGTTGCATGTTTGGTTTCATCTGAGTGTTGATGCTCCGAGGATCAGAGTGAGGAACAATCACAAGTCTCCAACCTGGAACACAGACGGGCATGCTGGAGTCCGACAGGCTGACCTCTTCAGTCCTTCACTCAGTCTCACACACTCACACACACACACACACACACACATACACACACACACACACACAGATATATGCATGCTGACATGTGTTCATACATATTTCGTTGCATAAACATACACACCTCAGAACAAACACACACCTCACGATGTGTATTCATTCCTTGCATACCCCTCTGCATGCACATACCTTTTAAATACAAACACATCCTCTCTCTCTCACACACACACACACATCCTCACACACACACACACACACACACTCATCCCCACTCATTCCTCCTGCCAGCCTTGTCGATGCATGCGTTCCTGTCAGCATGATCCTCCAGCACACAGCGATGCCTCTCATAACACCTTCCACCGTGACGCTACATAACACACAAGCGCCTGGCCCTGGCGACAGCGTTGCCGTGCCAACGCCACCTTGAGATGCGAGGCACTTCTCATCTTTGCACGCCGATGTTAAAGTGTCACAGAAAAAAGTTAAACGCCTTCGAGAAAATGAGAATGTTCAGATTTTCTCTCACAGGGAGCAACAAACGCTTCTCCTCCTGTGGCACGATGAATAAAACATGTTGCTCTGCCTTGTTAGGGCCAAGTGAAGCGCTCCACTCTAACTCATTATTATATCAGACTTATTAAGACTCACTCGGATTTGTTTTGGAGTATTTTCCTTTATCTACTCTGCCAGTAAAACTTCAAAAGTGTCAGGAGAACTGATTGAAAGTGAATCATAGTTGCTGCACTTCAGCCTTTTTTAAACCTGAGGGCACAATACAACCCTCTGGATAATGTATTTGTTTTGATTTCAGCTACAAGTAGAACAAGCTGTGTTTATTGTGAAATATTTCAGTAGTAATAGTGTAATTAAATTGTTCACAGTCACATTACAAGGCCTCTGCATCCACTCTGCTGTACAGTGGAAAAGCACATGCTAACCATTATCGTTATTGCTTTTGAAAATGGATGAAGTCATGCGCCGTGAACTCCTACACTCGCGCCCATATAAGGAGAAAAAGACACGATTCATGGTGGAACCCGACCAGGTTTTCTCACGACACGGAGCCACAACACTGGACCCAAAAAAATCCAAGAAACAAAAGGCTTTGGTTGTAAATCTTTGATGGATGTTTAAGCTTTCTTTTGCCAAAGAATTTACACGGTTACAGACTTTTTTTTTTAAATCCTGCTATAATATGAAAGCCAGAAGTGTCTTAAAAGTTTAACCCCAAAACCTTTTAAATATAATCACATCACTGCTGAATGTGAGGAAAAAAAGAAGTTTTAGCATGAATTTTCTACACTGTACAGAGATGTGATGCAGATAATACAAACTATGAAACTAAGCCTCCTCTTCATTTAGTTAGTGACCACCTAGAAGCCCCCTGTGGCTCCCTGAAGGCCCCCAAACCTCACTTTGGAAACCCCTCTGAAGCCGTAATCACCTCTTCCACTTCCAGTTTTTGAATGTTCACCTTCCTCCATCCGCCTTTCTGTCTTCCCAGAATGCCCAGCGGCTAGGCGGCTCCCAGGTGGCGCAGTCGCTCACCACACCAGTGGTCTCCGTGGCAACACCCAGTCTCCTAGCACCCTTCTCCGGCATGCAGACGGCCTACAACACTGGTAAGACAGCGACGGCAGCCCTGCAGTGACTCGGGTCATTTTTAGCTGCATAGATTGTCTCTGTCTTATATGAGGACAGTGAACGCACCACGACCGCACATCATGACAGAGTTTTTTTTTTTTAAAGCTGGAAAAGATAAAACATCGAGCAGAGTAAAAGATATAGTCTGCATTCTCATGAAAATCTTAATTGTCATGTAGAAAAAGTTGAAAATGATGCCACACACTGGTATGAATATTCACTTTGTTCATTGTGTGAGAGCTTCTGGAATGGTTCCACTTCAAAGGTCTCCATTAATATGGATTAGACCTGATTAATATTGATGCTCCAGAAAGTTGTATGATGTAAAACAATCCCCCTCCTCCTCTCTCCTCCTCTCTCCACCTCTTCCTCTTCTCCCTCTCTCTCCCTCTCTCTCTGTGTGTCTCCCTCTTCAATCCTCTTAATCTCAGAGTACCAGCTGACGAGTGCAGATCTCACGGCGCTCCAGACGTTCACACCACCGGGGCTGGTGCCTGGCAACATGGCTGCCTGGCAACAGCAACAGCAACCAACAATCACCCAGCAACAACAGCAGCAGCAACAGCAGCAACAGACCCAGCAGCTGAGCTTGGCGTCGCTCAGTAACTTGGTGTAAGCTCCCTTTTTTTAACATTTTTTTGTATTATTATCTCCCTTCAACAAACTCGTCAAATAAGGTCGATTCAGCGGTTTGCTCTCAGCTGTGTTTACGCGGCCGACCTTTGACCTTTCCCCCCTCCCCCATATATCACACTAGTAGACAACAACAGTAATAATACATGCTCATAAAATACTTGGAGCACCTCTGTCATACAAAGCTGTAGCATCACCCCAGCTGTGGTTGATTCATCTTTCGTGGTGACCTAGATACACCCCCCCCCCCCTCTCCACCGCCCCTCCACCGCCCCCACACTCCCATCAGCTCCAACTCCCACAGGAGTCCCACTCTGATTTAGCTCCCGGTTAGCGACTCCAGGCTGCTAGCTGTGTTATCCGGCACACAGATGCACAGGATTTGGCAGCTGGGAGAGATTCTTACCTTAAAGCTTTATTAAAGATATACGGATGTTGTGATGGTCAGTGTTTTACCCAACTCATGACATCATCAGTGAGGTCAGCTTCAGTGTTATATATTATGTTTGAAACAGTATGGAGACGTTAGGTTACCTCCAGAGGGGCTTGTTGAGGTAGAAGTGTCTCCTTAGGACATGTGTGTCAAACTCATTTTCATTCAAGGGCCACATACAGACCAATTTGATCTCATTAAAAAGATGGAAGGAAAGAAGGAAGGAAGGAAATAAGGAAATAAGAAGGGAAGGAAGGAAAGACAGGCAAAAGGAAGGAGGGAAGATAGGTAGGAAAGAGAGATAGTGAAGGACAGACAGACAGAAGGAAGGAAGGAAAGAGGGAAGGAAGGACAGATGGAAGGAAGGAAGGACAGATAGAAGGAAGGAAGGAAGGAACAAAGAAAGGAAAAAAGGAAGGTAGGAAGGACAGATGGAAGGAAGGAAAAGAACACAAGATGGCAAGTGGGCCGGATCACACCCCTCGGCAGGCCGTATCTGGCCCACGGGCCGTATGTTTGACACCCCTGCCTTAGGATGACGATGGTCGGTGCCACCAGCTCCTTAAATCCTTCAAAATGCCCAAAACTTTATTTACAATACAACAGCAGCAGGATAAAACACTCTATCCTGGCTCAGATCACCTCTGCTTGATGCGTAATGCATGCAGGGTTATTTGTCTATTCAAGTTCACACAAATTAGCTCCCAAAGCATCCTGAAGTGTTTTATCTTCTTCTTCTTTTTTAATCTTCCAACACACTACGCCATCTTCAACTCAACCTCCCCGACATTCATATTCTATCTGGTTACATGAAACTGGAGGCACCCCGAGCCAGTGTGCACAGGGAGCAGCAGAAATATGAAAACATTTCCTGAAAAGGATGTGAACTTTGAAGTTAACTAAATCACCGTAGCAACTACAGCTAGATACAAATGTGGGTCATATGAGTTTGAATGCCAATTAGCAGCACGTCAGCTTTAATTTGTGAATTCGGCTCCTAAGCTGCTTTTTTTTTTTTTTTTTTTTTCAGTTTGTCTGCTGGCAGATTGTCTTAACCCTCCTGTCGTCCTCCCGGGTCAAATTGACCCCATCTCTCTTTTGACTGTTCCTTCTTTCATTCCTTCCTTCTTCTCCTCCTCCCCTCTTTCTTTGCTCCCTCCTCCTTCCATCCTTCCTTGCTTCCTTCCTTCCATCCTTCCCTCCCTCCTTACTCCTTTCCTCCTTCCTTCCTTCCTTCTTTCTTTCTTCTCCTCCTCCCCTCTTTCTTTGCTCCCTCCTCCTTCCATCCTTCCTTGCTTCCATCCTTCCTTCCTTCCATCCTTCCCTCCCTCCTTACTCATTTCCTTCCTTCCTTCCTTCCTTCATTCCTCCCTCCTTACTCCTTTCTTTCATTCCTTCCTTCCTTCCTTCATTCCTTCCTTCCTTCCTTCCTTCCCTCCCTCCCTCCTTACTCCATTCTTTCCTTCCTTCCTTCCTTCCTTCCTTCCTTCCTTCCTTCCTCCTTTCCTTCCCTCCTTCCTTCCTCCCTTCCTTCTCTCCTTACTTCCTTCCTCTTGTCCTTCCTTCTGTCCTTCCTTGACCTGAGGACAACAGGAGGGTTAACTATATACATAAATATCAAAGTACTGATTGCCAGAAGTCTTTTCTAGCTCAAACATTCATAATAATTGTTAATCAGCAGCATGTATTTGTGTTTTTGAGGTTAAGTTATTTCAGAGTGTAGGCTATTTGTATGATTTTGTCCCCTCTGTGTTAGCATTAGCACATTCAGGTGGAAGCTGCCTTTCAGCCTAAAACCTCTAAATGTTATATTTTACCAAATGATTTAAACACCCATGAGAGTAAGCTTGTATTAGCCTGCTGGTGGATATAAAACATGTGTGTCATAGCAGTTTAGTCTCTTATGTGAGCAGTCTGGCTGTGCTAGGCTAACCTGTCGACGGGGGAACGGCTTGTAACCCGCCTCTTGTTTTGTCCTCCCTTCCCCCCTTTTCTCCACAGCATGTGGGGTGCAGAGAAACAGAATGTGGAGATGGTTAACTGCATCTCCAATATTGCTGCTAACCTGAGGTGAATGACATGATAGCATCTAGTGCTACGCAGCTCTGCAATGCCTTTTTATCTGTCAAGTTTTTTGTTGTTTTTTTTAAATCCTGCTCACGGGCTCAGTTATGATCCAAATAACAAAATAACCCAAAGAAACTCCAGAATAGACTCAATTACATGACAAATATAATCTGAAAGTGTTTCTTCTTTCCATGTGTGTGTTGGATGTGATGCCTGTTGTTGCCTTTGCTGTGTCTCTACTCCGCTGCTCTTTCAGGTCCGTCGAGGAGAACGCACTTGTTTTTTATTTTTTTATTATTTTTTCCACCCCGTGAATATGAGTTGACTAGCGTGGTTGTAAGGAGTTTTCATGCCACCTAAAGCTTAGATCTGAAGCTCTTTTGTAAGTGTCACGAACAAAGAAGGAGACACTGCAGTGTGACAGCAGCAGCAGCGTCTCTCGCTAGCTTCTCAAATGAAAGAAGTCTCTGGATGCTGCTTTCACTTCCCAAAACACTGAACCAGTGCACAGCTGTGTGCCACCGACATGCTTACTGCATTAAAATTTAACTTTCCAACCATTTAGCTGTCACTCTGAGCTGACAATCACACATAAGCTGCAGTTCCTTAGATACATGGTGGCCTGAAATGCCTACAGTAGCATGACTAAAAAGAATAATTTAGATGTGGAGGAGCTGTCAAAGGCACTTATTCAGACAGATGAGATTAGATGATGTGCAGTTTGTAATTTAGTCGAGTTTGATATTCATTTAACAGCCTGTAACAATCTAAAATTAGCATTTCACATTTGAAAACCCTCTTAATGCTGATATCTTATTGTTCAGAACAATCTCAGCTACAAATACAGTATATATCTTGACATAAAGAGAATTGAACAGACGGCACAGCTGCTCAGACTATCTATCAAAAAAGATTAAAAATGGCAGAAATGTGAAAAAAAAGCTTAAATATTGTCAGCTGTCACAAGAGAGGCTGTTATTTGTTTCTCAGTCTGACAAGCTGAAAATTGTCCATGAAAATATGATAATAGGTTGTTTATTGTACAGAGCAGCTGTGACTCCAGTCGGTGGAGCATATAGTTAACACTCAGCACCAACCAGCTCACACACACACAGCAGAACTCTTCATATCGCCTCGGCGGTCCAGGTTGTGTGAAATCCTTCAGCAAACAGAGCGTTTAAACCACTCAGAGACGGTGAAACAGCAAGCAGCTCTCATGTTCCCTGAAGAGTATTAGCTGTAACAGATCGAGCACTGTTTCTCCACTCAGGGCCATATGTGGGTTTTTCCACATCGCCAACACTATAACAAACTTACACAGCAACTACTGTAAGACTGATACTATTAATTACCTTCATTATACATTAATCTGTGTTTAATTTAAGATATTTACCTTACAAGGCAGCTGGATCCATCTGCTGTGTCTGAAACTGCACACTAGGCTTTACATAGCCTGTGTGTGTGTGTGTGTGTGTGTGTGTGTGTGTGTGTGTGTGTGTGTGTGTGTGTGTGTGTGTGTGTGTGTGTGTGTGTACTATCAATCAGCATACTTTTGTGTTTAACCCTCCTGTTGTCCTCAGGTCAAGGAAGGGAAGAAGTAAGGAGAGATGGAAGGGAGGAAAGGAGGGAGGAAGGAAGGAAGGAAGGAAGGAAGGAAGGAAGGAGGGAGGGAGGAAGGAAAGGTAAGAGGAAGGAAGGAAGGAAAAGAGGAAGGAAGGAGGGAGGAAGGAAGGGAGTAGGGAGGGAGGAAGGAAAGGTGGGAGGAAGTAAGGAGAGAAGGAAGGGAGGAATGAATGGAGGAAAGGAGGGAGGGAGGGAGGAAGGAAGGAAGTAAGGAGAGAAGGAAGGGAGGAAAGGAATAAGGAGGGAGGGAAGGAGGAAGGAAGGAAGGAAGGAAGGAAAAGAGTAAGGAGGGAGGGAGGAAGGAAAGGAGGGAAGAAGGATGGAAGGAAGTGAGGAAAGATGTATAGAAGGAGAGGAAGAACAAAGGAAAAATTAAAGAAAGAGGAAGGAAGGAACAGTCAAAAGAGACGGGGTCAATTTGACCCGGAGGACGACAGGAGGGTTAAACAGTTGGATACACTGAGAGCCTCCTTAACAGTTGGAGATGTGTAACCATGGTAACCTGTGCCAACCATACACTCTGAACTGATGTAGACAATATATAACACCTAGCAAAGTGAGACCTTACTTAATATTAGTAGTATGCACTTCACACACTGTTGCTTTCATACTGATGTTTCCGACTCACTAAAAAAACTCCCATACTGTTTTAATTGAATCACTAACCAGTCAGCTTCTTATGAGGAATCCAGCTGCCTCTATAGATATTGATAAACCTTCCAGCCAACCTGCCAAACTTCTTAGATCAGAATCATCTAGCTGTATCATTTTACCCCAAAAGCCGATCCAAAGTTCCTCCAGCCCAAGAAAACCTGGTCTGTACTGCTTGTTTTGTGTGAGCAGCAGCAGCAAAACACACATGCTTTCAGTTTATGATGATGAGAAGCAGAAAAGATCAATGGAACCGATCAATGTCTGAAACACTTATTGTGCTGTTAACTCAGCAATCTGTCAATCAGCTAATGTTTCAACTCTGAATTAGAGGCTAAAACATCACAAGTAACATCTATTACAGTTTGTATATTTCCATGCTGTAGATTAATGTTCTTCCACATCGTTAAGTTCAATCCCATCCGACGGTCTGTTGTCCAACCGGAAAGCGCAGATGTCTGACAGCGTGTGGGATCCCTGATTCCTCCTCATGTTTAAACCATTCAAATCTTTAATTTAGAAATGTTTGTTATGCTTTAAAATAGCCAAGATGTTCTTTAAAACACTGAGAACAATAATCATGATTTTACTAAATAAACAGGATTTTCAGTTCATCCATAATCATGCAGGCCAGATGTTGGTTGTGGCTCCGTTTCAGCACCTTCAGGTTTGGTATTATAATAACAGGCAGGTTTGCTGTGCCGTGTGTGGGATCAGAGACACACAACGGCTGTCACTGAAAACAAGCGAGCACCACAGAAATGTGGGAAGCGTTCCCAGCACACCAAACTGTTCTCTCGGAAAAATCGTGCCGTCCTAGGACAGCATGGGCAGACGTGGATGCTTCTGCAGCCCAGACTGCACCAGTTTGTTTTTGATTTGATCACAGCACGGCCTCGCAGCAAGCAAACAAGCCCTTCCAATCAAACTGTGATTGACAGCTTGGCTTCGAGCCTCGCCTTCGCTGCCGTCCGCATTTTCCTCGCCGCAGGCTGCATGAGGAAATGATTTCTGTCATCTTACCCTCTCCCATCTCCACTTTTTAATCATTCCTCTCACTACTTCCGTCTTTCTGCTTATTTCCTGCTCTTTTGTCAGGTTTGGTTTAATTCAACAAACACCTGTTGACTCTCATCTTTCTCCCTCGCTCCCCCAATCTAAATGTTAATGTCAAGACTTCTCCTCTAAAGCAGCTCCCTGCAGAGCCTCGCCTTCAGCCCGTTTACCTTCAGTCTATCCAGCATTGATCCCTGGATGCTGTTTGTGTGTAACAGGATGTGTTGTCATTGTTTGTGTCTTCTCTGAGTCGATGTGTTATCGGCAGACGAGGCCTCCAGTCGGGAAGCTTTAGGAGGAAAAGAACAGCTAAACTTTTAGGGATGTTGTGTGAATGAGCGTCAGTGTGGTTGGTCGTTTTTGAATCAGGAGGATGATGATGATCATTCTTCCTCGTGATGCTCCTCCGTCTCGCTTTGTTCTTGTTCTTCGCCCACTAAAACACAACTTTCTGTCTTTCTCCTTCTGTCTCTTTTGATCTCTCGTCTCTCCTCCTTCTCAGCTCTCTCTCTCTCTCAGATGTGGTTTAAAACACTTTCAGACAGAGCACATATTGCTGAGTAGCTTACAGGACTCTGTGTGTGTCTGCAGGCCACGATGCACACATGCTATCACAGTCAGACCTCCTCAGAACAATCAGTCTTTTCCCAGACTACACATCAGACTACACATCAGACTACACATCAGACTACACATCAGACTACACATCAGACTACACATCAGACTGCACATCAGACTACACATCAGACTACACATCAGACTACACATCAGGAACATCAGCAGCTCCCTCTACCTTGAAGATAAAAATACTATGTGAGCTTAATTTAGCAACAAACGGACGACCTGCTCCGTCTTTACAGTGAGATAAGTTGGTCACCAGTTACTGTGAGACACATCTAAGAAAATCAAACCTCAGCAGCAGTGAGTTAAAACAGGAAATGGAAACTTAAGCCTCCTGTCATCCTCCCGGGTCAAATTGACCCCGTCTGTTTTGACTGTTCCTTCTTTCCTCCCTTCCTTCTTTCCTCTGTGCTTTCCTTCCTCCCTCCCTCCTGTCCTTCCTTCTTTCCTCCCTCCTTTCCTTTCTTCCTCCTTCCTCCCTCTTTTCGTTCCTTCTTCTTCCCTCCTTTCCTTCCTTCCTTTCCTCAATCCTTCCTTCCTTTCTCCCTCCCTCCTTCCTCCCTCCCCCTTTTCTTCCTTCTTTCCTCCTTCCTTCCATCCTTCCTTCCTTGACTCGAGGACAACAGGAGGGTTAAGAAACAAAGTAGTCTGTCTGAAATACACTATTGAAGAATTTACGATATATTCCTTTAATGACAATCTGCTCTGGCTTCTGATTTCATTGATCCCATTTTAGGAAAAGCCGCAAAGTTCAAGATTATTGAAAGCGACTGTAGAAATGCATCGCGTGTGGACGACTGTCAAGTGTGTGTGTGTGTGTGTGTGTGTGTGTGTGTGTGTCTGTGTGTGTGTGTGTGTGTGTGTGTATTTGAAGGCTGCCGTGCCCAGGTCTCTAACATGTGAGTGTGAGTGAAGCAGCTGTAGTAGTAACCGTGTCTGGACTGATCATGCCTGGCCTTCGTCCCACTGTTTTCCTGCTGTTTTAGCTTTTCTAAACTTGCTTGTCTCTTTTTTTCCACCTCCCTCCACAGCCTGGCCTCTCAGTCCAACTTGCTCTTTGGCAGGGAGGAGGGCCTCTGCTGGTACTGTACTCTCTACACTTCAGCCACACAGCTACAGCACGCCGCTTTCCCAAAATATCTGCTGCACAGAGGATCCAAAACTTTAACTACAAAGTTTGTAACTTGTTTTTGGGGCAGTTATGACAACGCATCTGCTTTGTTTCCATGTGTTCTGGTCCAAACAGACACAAATAATAACTCTCAGTTGTTTGAATACATAGAAAGAGAAAGCTAAAACACAAATAAACATCTTAAAGAGAAGTGAAAGTGACCACAGTATTAAATAAATATGCTAAATAATACAAACTGTAATGTCAGAATGTATATAGAATATTAATAAGCTATTGAGTATATTAACCCTCCTGTTGTCCTCGAGTCAAGGAAGGAAGGATGGAAGGAAGGAGGAAAGAAGGAAGGAAAGGAGGGAGGAAGAGGGAAGAAAATGAGGGAGGGAGGGAGGAAGGACAAAAGGAAAGGAGGGAAGAAGAAGGAAGGAAAAGAGGGATGAAGAAAGGAAAGGAGGAAGGGAGGAAGGAAAGGAGGGAGGGAGGGAGGAAAGAAGGAAGGACAGAGGAAGGAAGAAAGAGGGAGGAAGGAAAGGAAGGAGGAAAGAAGGAAGGGAGGAAGGAAAGGATCGAAAGAAGGAAGGGAGGAAGTAGGAAGGACTGAGGAAAGAAGAAAGAGGGAGGAAGGAAAGGAAGGAAGGAAAAGAGGGAGGGAGGAAGGAAGGAAAGGACAGAGGAAAGAAGGAAGGAAGGGAGGAAAGAAGGAACAGTCAAAACAGACAGGGTCAGTTTGACCCGGGAGGCTGACAGGAAGGTTAAGTGGATAAACTAAATAATATAAACTAATCTATAACTTCTTATTCTTAAGTTTAACCCTTTAACATCTGCCAACCTTTTTAAGCATTTATAACATTATTACCAGAAAGCTTTAAAAAGTAGAGACACATCATATTTGTACCTTCACATACAACAAGGTTAAAACAACACATCTAAAAGCACTAAGTCTTTATTTATTTGGCCTTAAGAGGGATTTTATAAACCTGATCCTCAGCAGTTTCCTGGAGAGGAACTTAGGACTATAAACTATGAGTCATAGTCTACAGATACTATGTGGAGCAGTAAGACTCTATTGTTATTAAGACCTCTCTGTTCCTCAACATCATCCATCTATCACATCAGATAGAGAGCAGGAGCAAGAAACTATAAAATTAACCTTCCTGTCGTCCTTCCTTCCTTCCTTCCTTCCTTCCTTGTTTCCTCTGTCCTTCTTTATTTCCTCTCTTCCTTCCTTCCTCCATTCCTTATTTCCTCTGTCCTTCTTTCCTTCCTCCCTTCCTCTTTTCCTTCCTCCCTCCTACCTTCCTCCCTTCTTTCCTCTATTCTTCCTTCCTCCCTTCCCTCCTCCTTTCCTTCATTCTTCCTCCCTTCCTCCCTTGATTTGAGGACAACAGGAGGGTTAAAGGGCTCCTCCTGTGATTTAACGTTACACTTCTATAAAGTTGGAGGGAGTTTTTAACGTCGATACATCCTGACTGACTTTAATCTTTAGAAGCTATAAAAACACTTGATCCTAAAATGCAACCAACAGCATCTTTTTGTTCCCTTTACAGCCCAGTTTAAAAAAAACCAACCCAACATCTTTCACATTTAATGCTCCCAATTTGTAACGCAGGCTTTCTCTTTTAATAGTTGAGTCTCCGAGCCAAAGCCGAAATAATCCTGATGATGTCACTGTGACATCATTCAGGGTTGCTTGATAAAGATCCTCAGAGCTATAGAAAACCAATACAAAGCAAAACTTCTGTCATAACTGCAGAACACTACCATGTGCTACTCCAGTGTTAAAATTAGAGCGATGTGAGTTAATTGGCAGCGTGTCGGTCCTCAGAGCAGCAAAGCATTCTGGGAAACACGGCTGCAGCTATAACCCTCAAAGCATTGTAAACCAAGTGTCTGCTTCTGGCTGCTGAGCTCGCCGTGGTGTTGTTAGCGCTCAGGGCTTTTGCCTTCATCACTGTCACCGCCGGCCCGCTGACTCGGCCGTTTTCACTCGCCATAGCAACAGCAACAGCACCCCCGTGGCACCGCCATCCATCTACCTGTGCCGGCCCGAGACTCGGTGCATAGGTTTGATGAAGTGGGCACGGCGAGAGACTGACTCAACCTGGGGGATTTCAGTGTGTGTGTGTGTGTGTGTGTGTGTGTGCAATACTATGCAAGGGAAGGCATTTGTATGTAAGACAGCAAGAGAGCATGAGTTTAAGTGTGTGTGTGTGTGTGTGTGTGTCAAGACGGAGGAATTTGAGTGCCGCAGACCTAGATGGCCTAGAGGAGTGCTATCTTAAAGTCCCCTCTCAGTCTGCCAGTAATTGAGGGAATATTAGAGATACAGTGCTGCAGATGGCTCATGGTATGACATATTAGAACACACCCGTGGGGCGAAAACGCAGTAATTGGGAGCTTCAAATTCAGATCGACCGTGTAAAGCTGGCAGAGAAGGAGAGAGCAAGAAAGAGAGGAAGAGAGGGAGAGAGAGAGAGAGAGAGAGAGAGAGAGAGAGAGAGGGAACGAGCGCTATCCGAAAAATCCTGTCGACACCGTCAAAGCAGTGAGCCACAGTGCAGCGTCAACAGCCGGCGTCAGCCTCGGTGACAGGTTCGACTCAGCCTCCAGCCAGCGGAGGAGGAGGAAGAGGAGGAGGAGGAGGAAGAGGAGGAGAGGTGAAGGCTGAGTGCGAGGGTGGAAAAGTGGGGGGGGTTGATCAAAGAGTCGGTGGCAGGTGGAAGTACAGACAGTGACAGACGTAAGCTTTCTGGCTCACACACGACTTTGTCCCGAACATCTCAGGACACACAAATCATGTTTAGAGTTTCACTAAAAGATGGATGGAGTGATTATACCTTTTAACCTTCCTGTCGTCCTCCCGGGTCTAATTGACCCTGTCTATTTTGACTGTTCCTTCTTTCCTTCCCTTCCTCCCTCCTTCTATCCTTCCTTCCTCCCTCCCTTCTTTCTTTCTTCCTCCCTTCCTTCCTTCATTCCTTCCTCCCTCCTTATCTTCTTTCTTCCTCCCTTCCATCCTTCCTCCCACCTTTCCTTCTTTCTTCCTCCCTTCCTTCCTTCCTTCATTCCTTCCTCCCTCCTTTCCTTCTTTCTTCCTTCCTCCCTCCTTTCCTTCTTTCTTCCTTCCTCCTTCCTTCCTTCCTCCCTTCCTTCCTTCCTCCCTCCCTCTCTCCCTCCATTCCTTCCTTCCTCCTTTCCTTCCTTCCTCCCTCCCTCCTTTCCTTCCTTCTTCCTTCCTTCCTTGACTCGAGGATAACACGAGGGTTTAAAGCAGGTTGTAACAGTGGTAGACGTGCATTTTGTCCTAATAAGGAGATTTAATGAGATAGAAACAGTCACAGACTTTAAATGATTAGATTTTAACTAAGTCTGAATCCCCCCCCCCCCCCCCCCCAAAAAAAAAAAAACTCAGATCTATCAGGTCTCCGACAAAAATGTTGAAACTGGCTCAACTGGCCGCTCAAATCTGTCAAAGTGCACATTCCTGGTACATTACTCTGGACTGTGAAGGGTGTAATTATACTGTTTACCTCGCAGCGATGGAGACAGAGGATAAGCCGATTGTCTCCGACTCATCAAAGCTTCTTTTTAAAGTTGACAAAAAAGAAACCCTCTGCACTGTGTTTTGACATCCGTGACGTCTTTAAAAACTCACGGATTGGATTTCTCACGCTGGCGTTCCTGTGACGTGTTTCATCATCGCAGCGGTTATCAGTAGACACACGCAGCCAGAACAACCTACAGATCCTCCAGCAGTGCAGGGGAGGAAACGGGTGGCACAATACTCGCTGTGAAAGGAAGAATGACATGATCCATTAAGATATTAAGAGCAGCGTCCAACGGCTGATTGGTTCCTGGAGCGTGGGCATAAACATGACTGGAGAGAAGAGATGATGTAAGAGTTTGTGAATGACAGCGCAGGAGAGAAGAAGGGAAAGATAAAACTGAAAGAGAAGAAGGAAGAGTTATCATTAACTCTTAGTGTTTTTTAATAATCAGGTTATCAAATCAACCCTCCTGTCCTCGAGTCGAAGAAGGAAGGAAAGGAAAGAGGAAGGGAGGAAGAAAGAAGGAAAGGAGGGACGGAGGAAGTAAAGGGAGGATGGGAGGGAGGGACAGAAGGAAGGGAGGAAGAAGGAAGGAAAGGACGGAGGGAGGGACAGAAGGAAGGAAGGAAGGAAGAAAGGGTGGAAAGAAGGAAGGAAAGAAAGAAAGGAGGACAAAGGAAAGAATGAGGGGAGGAAGAAGGAAGGAAGGAGGGAGGAAGGAAGGAAGGAGGGAGGAAAGAAGGACAGAAGGAAGGAAAAAAGGGTGGAAAGAAGGAAGGAAGGAGGGAGGAAGGAAGGACAGAAGGAAGGAAGAAAGGGTGGAAAGAAGGAAGGAAGGGAGGGAGGGAGGAAGGACAGTAGGTAGGAAGGAAGGAAGGAGGGAAGGAAAGGAGGAACAGTCAGAGTAGACAGGGTCAAAGGTTAACTTGTGACAGTTTGTTGTTTGAAGCATTAACACATCCGTCTAATCAAACCTTCAGTTTGGTGAGAATCAGAATATTAAAACTCAAGCGGAACCAAATACTGTCAGAGAAGACTTGTTTTGATCCTCTTTGTTACAGTCGCCAAAAAAAAAAATCCCCAAAACACACAAAGAGTTCTGATTGGCAGAGAGAGCGCCCAGATGTTGATCCTGTAACAGTCAGCAGTTTCTCACGATGTGTAGCCAAGCCCAGCCGTTCCTCCAGATGTTTCAGTAAAAAGATCAGAGAAGGTAGCTCACTGTAAAACAAAAATAAAAACCATGCTGACCCACGGGGACTGTTGCTATAGTAACCTCTAACCCTTACAGTGTGAACCATCACTGAAACTACCTACTGGTGCTCCTTGTATGACTTTTAACACGTTTCTGTTTCTGCTTGTGGTTTTTTCGTAATGTGAACTTTTTGCAGACTAAATTTGAAAATGTGAGGATGTGTTTTTGGGCTGCATGGCTTTATGAACTGTTTGCTTTTATGTATACGCCTCACATGTAGTCCTAAATGTGTTGTGTCCTCTTCCCTGTGTGCTCAAGTCCTGCATAGGCCGGCCTCTTGCCTGGTTTACAGCATTGTCGTACTGTGTGTTAGGTATTAGTCTTTAAGAGCGGCTCATGTGCATATTGTGATGCATTCGGCCATCTTTGATTTTCTTCAGTATTGGCTGTATGTCGTCTAATGAAGGTCTGCTCTCCTGTAACCTTTAAAGATAATACGGGGAGTAACAACCATTTTTTTTTGGTGGTCTAACTCTTGTTTTTCTTTGTTCTCCTTCCATCTTTCTCTCTCTCTCTTTTTTTCCATCTCCAGGCCGGTGGGCCACATAACTCAGGGCACAGCACTGACAGTCAACACCAACCCCAACGTCAACATCAAGTCCGAACCCGTCTCACCAAATCGCGACCGCAGCACTCCCAGCTCCACCAGCGGCGGCTGTGGAGGCGGCGGCGGAGGACTCCAGGGTCAGCTCCAGGGTCAAGGTCTGGTGTCGGTGGCCTATCCGGGTACCCTGCGTCTGGAAGTGGGAGGGCAAGGGCCGCTCGCCCGTCGACAGCCTGAGCAGCAACGGCAGCTCGTACGAGGGCAGCGACCGGGACGACGGGCAGGGTCGAGGCGGCGGAGCGGAGTTCCACCACCAGGCCGGCAACCAACAGCCCACCATGGTCCTCCTGCGGCCCTCTTCGGCCGAGCCCCAGGAGCAGGACGGGACCAACGTGAAGAGAATGAGACTGGATACCTGGGTGACATAAAGAGATGAGCGGAGCGAGGGATGGACGGACGGACAGATGTAGGATGGAGATGGAGATGTGTACTTGTGGCTTGTGTACATGACCCCACCAGCCCCCCGACTCCCCTGATCTCTTTCCCTTTCACACACACACACACACACACACACACACATATATATATACACACCATCAACCCAATAACTTACTGTCCACACACACACACACACACACAAACAAGCATGCTAACACACTCATGTCGCACGTGTGGACACTGAAGCTCACTTGTATGGCAATGTGCAGATACTTTTGAACTCTAATGTACTTTCACTCACACACACACATACACACACACACACACACACACACACACACACACACACACACACACATACACACACACAGACAAAACGTTAAAAGGGTTGAGCCACCAAACCAGGGATTATTAAGTCAAAACAGTCACTATGTTGGACTTTATTCAGCTGTATTTGAGTAGAAGTGAGTAAAAGCTTGTGATGTCACATGATGACACGTGATGTCACATGATGACACATGATGACACATGATGACACAGCGGCTCATAAAAACCCGAAATTTGGCCACTTGGGACTCTTTAACCCGACATGTTCACAGTCGCTGGCGGAGCAGACAAACATACCAGCCTTTGTGTCCCAGCATGTCCTGCATTCGGTTAGCGGCTGGTGGTATTCTCCTCCACCCCCCCACCCCCCCCTCTTCCCCCGCCACCCCCCCCCCCCATGTGCTCTGTCTGTTTATCCACAGTAGGTTTCTCTGGTCAAACACCACTGCGCTGTATTTAAACACAGTGGCACTAAAATGAGTCCACGTCTTTGTACACATCGCCCTTAAACGCGGTCGTTTTTGCTGTCGCTCTAGATTCTTTCTTTCTTTTCTAAGAGACCCGGGCCCGTTTTTTGTTTTTTTTCGCCCCTTTTAAAAGCGTGACGTTTTGTCCGTCTGTCTTCTTGACTGTTGATCTCTTAGAGTTTGGATTTGTTTCAGTTTTGAATATTAAGACACTAAAAAAAGAAAAAAAGAACTGGCCTCCATCCCCAGACCGAGCCAGCGGCCGTGTCCACACGCTGGCACTTTGGCCCCCTGTACAAGACTGAAGACCCCCGCCGCGGTCTTTATTTAATCTGAACCTTGCAGACTAGCTGTAAAACGAGGAACATGATTTTTTTTTCTTGCTGAGGTAAAAGACTGCTTTTCTTTGAATCAGGGATGAGCTGCAACGGCTCAACGACACATGACGCAGATACTCCTAGTTTTGCCCACATTGTGTCAACTGCAGATGCTGAGAAAGGCGTGTGTGTGTGTGTGTGTGTGTGTGTGGTGTTTATGTGTGTGTGTGTATACAGGTTTGTTACCTCAACTGGTCATTTTTTTAACTAAGTGATTTGGGCAAATGTTCATTCTCAATTTCATCCTTGAACACACACCTGCAGATGCACACAGCTGACTTTATTTTTGTGAAGCGAATCATGTTTTGAATAGATAGCTGATGTTCACAGGAGGGGAGAATCGTGAGGTACCTAAGCAATCTGTAACCTTTGTGGCTTTTGTGTGACAGGGATAATAAGGTGTTTTGAAGGTTTAAAAAAAACAAAAAAACAAAAAAATCATATACAAGTATATATTTAAACGGCTTCAGGCAGTAGCGAGGGCAGCTCTGCTTCTGAGGCAGGAGACTACAGACGACAGGGATTGTATATATAAACTATATATTCGGCAGGATATCCCTTAAAGAGACAGAGAGAAAAAAAAGCAAACACGTTGATTCTCAGTGGATCAGTCTTTTCTTTTTTTATTATTATTATTATTATTATTATTATTATTATTTATGCGTGTATATAAACTGTAATATGTCGACGAGCCAGGAGAGGGTGCTGTTGAGACAGAAAGGGGAAGACGTAGCCGTGGTGACTCGGACTGTTTTGAGTGAGTAATGGTTAGGACTCTGTCACTGATGGAGGGCACTTTACCTTAAACCCCCCCCCGCCCCCCCCCCCCCCCCGACACCTTAACACACCTAACCCATGGACACACACACACACACACACACACAGGGGTTACACTGATACACCAGCTGCCTGTAAGGCTTTTATAATAATATTGATGATATAAATACAATTTTGCACTTTTTTTATCCTCTTAACTCCAAATTCTGTTTTGTTGTAGTTTGATTTAAATAAGAGCTCATTTTACTGGTTTGGACCTAAAATTTAGTTTTAAATTTAATTTAATTCAACTGATCACAAAACAGGAAACATTAAAGCAGAGGATATAATTACTTTAAAATCATAAGAAGACAGTAAATAAAACAAGTATTTTCAAATGTATTTAAAACATCCTTGAATTAATTTATAATTGAATAATATTATAGAAATAATTGGAAGATTTATATAACATTTTGTAATGTTTTTTCTAATAGTTTAATAGAACCGGTAAATTGTAAATTAAATCTTTATGTATTTAATTCATTTATAAATTAACACACAGGCAGCAGCTTAAAGTGTAAAATACTAATAAATACTGTCTTTTACTTACAGTTTGGTGTAAAGTGACGGTCTGAACCCCCCCTCTGACCCCCCCACCCCCTAATATAAATGCTACTTATATTGAAGTAATTGTTTGGCCTGTCAGAGTATTGAGTATTTTGCAGTTTAAGGACAAAAAGTATTATATTATCTCTCCCAAATATATCAACCTTAACTTTAAAGGACACACACACACGCACACACACACACACACACACACATGAAGCTGATATGATTAAGCTAGCCAAGGATGCCCCCCCCCCCTCCCCTCCTTAGTTGAATAAGTTAACCTTTTCCTCTTAATAAAAGCCATGTATCTATATTCAGAGCACCTCTCCTCCGCCTGTCACTGGTTGGCTGTAGTTTTATATTATGGAGAGTTTAAAAAAAAAAAAGACTTTGAAAGTAAAAGAAATATGAAGGATGTCATTTTGTACTCGATAAAAGCGACAAAAGGTGATTTTTTTTTTTTAATTTTTAAATGTTTTTTCTAGTGAGTAGAATTTAAAACATAGTGGTCAAAAGTGCAAATTCATGTATTTATTTCCTCCTAAAAGCGCTCTCCCTCTCTCAGCCTGCATCCATGTGCTCGTTAAAAGCTTTGGAGGAAGTGTTTCGGGTATCGCTCGGCGTTAAGCTGCAGGTTTCAGAGCCAGTCATCATCTTTTAATGACGACCTCCCAAATCCAGCAGACATGTCAACCTCGGGTTTTCACCACATCCTTCTCATAGGCCCCCCCCTCCCCCTCCCCCTCCCCCTCCCGTTCGTCACCTCCCTCTCACCCCTGTCACTCAGTCAGTTTGTGTCCCACCTCCTCCTCCTCTTCCTCCTCTTCTGGAAGCTTAATCTCAAAATGCCACCCACACACACACACACACACACACACACACACACACACACACACACATTTCATAACACACTCCTTTTTATTTCTGTTTACTCCGTCCAGATAGTGGGTGTCAAATTATTCTGGGGTGGGGGTCATTTCCATTGGTAATACATACACCCCCCCCCCTCCCTCCTCAACCTCCCCCAGCCTCATCACACACTACTACCATCATCTGCTCCTCACTTCGTCTTGAGTTCTCATCTTCTTCCTCTTCATCATCCACTCTGTGACAAGGCTTGAGTGTCTATATTGCTTTTCAGAGTGAACATAACATAACATAAGCCCCCCCCCCCCCCCCCAACCCCTCTCCCTCCCTCCCTCCCTCCCTCCATCCCTCTCACCCCCCCTTTGACTGTTAAGACTGTTGTGCTTGAGCTTCGAACAAAATAAACTCAACAAAACAAAACTCAATCCTGTGTATGAGGGTGCGAGCTGGAAGTTTGGCCCCTCTCCCCCGCCAAAATAAGAGAGACGGGACTCACAGGAGTTGGGTGCAAGCTGGAAGTTTGGCCCCTCTCCCCTCTAAAATAAGAGAGACGGGACTCACAGGAGAGTTTTGTGTTTGTCAGTCAGGTGGAAGCTCACATGAAGCCCTGACACATGTTCTTTAGATCAACACTAGGGGCCGCTGTAATCATACAAACAGGAAGACAATCGTGCTGAGAAGTAGTTTTAAAAAAAACAACCTGCAATCACCCCCACCCCTCCCCCCTCCCGACCCCCCCCCCCCCCCCCCCCTCCGGAGAAAAAAAACAACTTACTTCTGTATAATGATGTTTAGAAGTCTCACTCACTTTCCAGTGTTAATTTGTGCTGGTGACAGTCTGTTTTTAATTGTTCTCTGAGAATTGATATTATTATTATTATCATTATTATTATTATTATTATTATTATTATTACTATCATCATTATTACCACAGCTTTCACTGATGGTAGCTGTCACGATGATATAGAAATCTGCGTTTTTGTTTTTTTTTTGTGTAGGTTAGGCATCTTGTTTTATTTGGAATTTGATTTTATTTTATTATATAAAAATATTCTATAAATATATTTTTTGTTTTCTCTTTTTTTTGTTGGGATTTGTGTTCTTCTTCTTCTTCTTCTTCTTCTTCAAAAAGGGTGTTACTAATGTTGCACGATTTTTATGACATGAAACAAACAAAACACACACAAGCGTAGTGATGTTAGTTCACGTGTGGCTGCGGACGAGGCGCTGAACGAGGCGACTGCGACGACAAAAATCGCTTCAATGCTGCAACTTTGAGTCCAATGTACAAACCTCTCAGTCCACATATGGTAACGTGGGGGGGAGGGGGGGGTGTTTGGGTGGGTTTTGTTGGGGGGTTTGGGTGGGTGGGGGGGGGGGGGGGGGGGGTT
The DNA here is from genome assembly GCF_027409825.1 of Scomber japonicus. Taxonomy (NCBI): domain Eukaryota; kingdom Metazoa; phylum Chordata; class Actinopteri; order Scombriformes; family Scombridae; genus Scomber; species Scomber japonicus. The sequence goes on along the minus strand of NC_070587.1, from coordinate 31,761,994 downwards.
GGGCAGCGTGACACATCTAACTTATTTCTGACCAGACACAATGATGTCAATGCATGGGCGTTTCAAAAACAAGCGATGAGTGACTCCTCATGTTATAGGAAACAAAAATGTAATATCAACACAAATATACATCACACAGAAATACATTTAAGAAAAAAAAATGAAATTGAAGAAAAATGTTTAAAATAAATTATAGCTAATATATTGTGTTCGGCTAGTCTGCTTTTTTGTTGTAAAGATAATTTTTTTTTGTTGTTTTTGGAGAATGATATACAATTTGTGTATATTTTCATAAATAAAGTATGCACTGATATGTTATTACAAATTCTATACTGCTTTTACAAAAAAAAGTGTTTGTTATTGTACCAAAGTATCCATTGGTCCCCTCTTACCCTCCTCCCCTTTTTGCGTATGTTTTACCGTATTTTATATATTAAATAGACAAGTTGACCTACAGACAAGTTTGAGTTTGTGTCCTTTCTTGTGAGTTTCTGTGATTCTGCGTTTCCGTGTTTTGGCCACTAGATGGCAGCGTAGCACCTGATATTAATAACACACTGCACAGTCATCCAGTGACAGCTGCTGGCTTTTTATAGCGTCATTTTAAGATATTTTAAAGGCTGGAAACATTTACTCAACCTCATGCAACACTTTGACATCACTGTAAAAGTAGATCTGATGATTTGATTAATTGTTTTTACTGTGGAGATAGAGAGAGGAACGCATGTATCATCTTTTAAAATTAGACTGCTTTTTTTTTTTTTTTTGGTCTAAATAAGTCACGATACCTTTAAACTATTTAGATAATTTTTTATGACTGTGCATATTATATGTGATGCTGCAGTTAAGCAAATTTCAAAGATGCCATGACATGAAATCTTTAATAGATACTATAAGAAGAAAATAATTCAAATTTAAAAGCAACACTTACATTTGTTATCTGGAGAAATAACAGAGAAACTACAGAGTGATTTATTTAGAGTTATTAGGAGTATTTTGAGACATAAACCTATAGTTAGATTGACTAATTATTTAATATTATTTATTAAACTGGAGGTTCATGCCACATAAAGGCAGCGTCAATAATCAATAATCTACAGAAGAGGACGTTCTTTCACTCCTCCTCCTCCTCTTTGTTCTTTTCACCAGAGAGGTCAAAGGTCAGGGACAGATACAGCTAAAGGTTGTGAAGCCATCTGAGAAAAAGTCTGATGTATTCAAACACTGGAAAAGACTTCAGTTCACTTCAGTTTGGTTGTTTGCTGACAGCTTTTTCAAAAACCTAAACACAACCTAAATCCATGATGAAAACACTGATACTAAAGCTGGAGAAGACAAAGGTACAGAGGATTTAAAAACATTTACACATATGAATGTTCTGAATAACAAGCTTGTTTTCATGAGATAAATCATAAGTGTGTCTTATTATCTCAACATAACCAATTATTCCCCTTCATCCAAACATAAGGTGTCAGAACTCAACATAAAAGCATCGTTATGTGTGATAATAAGTAAACACAGCTTCAGAGTAAGAATCTACTTTAAAAAAAATAATATTTTGTGATCACAGGAAAACAAAAATATGCAGTAAGTGTCACCTTCCCTGATCTTAAGAAAACAAAACAGCAAAAATAATGACATGCATGGTTTTGTTTTAATGCTCAGGAAGGAAGGAGGGAAAGAAGAAGGAAGGGAAGGAGGGAGGAAAGAAAGAGAGAAGGAGAGAAGGAAGGAAAGGAGGAAGGAAAGAAAGAGAGAAGGAGGGAAGGAAGGAAGAAGGAAGGAAAGGAGGGAGGAAAGAAGGAAGGAAAGGAGGGAGGAAAGAAAGAGAGAAGGAGGGAAGGAAGGAAAGGAGGGATGAAAGAAAGGAAGTAGGAAGGAAAGGAGGGAGGAAGGAAAGGAGGGAGGGGGGAAAGAAGGAAGGAAAGGAGGGAAGAAGGAGGGAGGGAGGAAGAAAAGGAAGAAGGAAGAAGGAAGGAAAGGAGGGAGGAAAGAAGTAAGGAAAGGAGGGAGGGAGGAAGGAAAGAGAGAAGGAAGGAAGGAAGAAGGAAAGAAGGAAGGAAAGGAGGGGGGAAAGAAAGGAGGGAGGGAGGAAGGAAGGAAGGGAGGAAAGAAAGAACAGTCAAAATGGACAGGGTCAATTTGACCCGGGAGGACGACACAAAGGTTAAACTGATAAAATGAATGCGAGGGAAGCCAGCAGCCAGCAGGTGAGCGCTTCCTGCTCCGAATGTACATATCAAATACTTTTTATTGGATGTAATTATTTTATGATTTGTGTTAAATAAAGTAAATAAAGTTTACTTTTATGGTTTTATGATTTCCTCTATGCCAACCAACACAGTTCATAGGGAAATATTCTAACTTGTATATGACTTATGTGGCAGCTACAGTAGTAAACCTAGTAAAGTAGTAAAATGAGCAAAAACAACAATATATAATGAGAAAGTAAATTAAACTTCCCAACAGTATATAAAATAATGTTCACTCTGCTTGCACATTAAGCCATTTTAGAGGAGCAATCCTGCATGATGAGTACCTTTACTTTTGATAGCTTATTGATGCATTTTCACTATATAGTGCAAAATATTTACCCCTAACCATTTTATTGCATGTGTAAATACAATCAGCAACCACTTCATAATACATACCTACATTTATGAAGTTTTTTTAGTTTTTGTTAGATCCAGCCATGTTAGTTAGTTATGTCTGAAATCTTGATCTGCTGCGCACTATTGGGTGAACTATCTAGTGTCTATTATAGATTAGATTAGATTAGTAGCTTTATTATCATTATATTGAGGGTCAGACAACAATATAATGAAATTTAGATAGCACTCCCTGAGCCATAACAACATTTAAGACAATAAAAAAAAACTTAAGACATAAATACAACATTAACAATCCATAAGAGTAACAAAGTGCAATATGCAGTAGCAAGTCTCATTGTAACAGTAGGACACTATCAGTGAGTGTGTGTGGGTGAGTGGGATGAGGGGATCAGGCCGTGTTCAGTAGTTTAACAGCTTGGGGGAAGAAGCTGTTTTTCAGTCTTGTAGTGTGTGACTGAAGTGTCCTGTATCACCTGCCAGAGGGAAGTAGTTGGAAGTGGTGGTGGCCAGGATGTGTTGGGTCACGAATTATATTTAAGGCCTTTTGTATTTAGACTTGAAGTGTTGCTGCTTTAGAGTGGTGAGAGAGGGACAAATATCCATATATACCCATTTTAACCCTCCTGTTGTCCTTGAGTCAAGGAAGGAAGGGAGGGAGGAAGAAGGAAGGAAGGAAAGGAGGGAGGAAGGAGGGAAGGAAGGAAGGAGGGAAGGAAGAAGGAAGGGAAGGAGGGAAGTAAAGGAGGGAGGAAAGAAAGAGAGAAGGAGGGAAGGAAGGAAGAAGGAAGGAAGGAAAGGAGGGAGGAAAGTAAGAGAGAAGGAGGGAAGAAAAGAAGAAGGAAGGAAAGGAGGGAAGGAAGAAGGAAGGGAAGGAGGGAGGAAAGAAAGAGAGAAGGATGGAAGGAAAGAAGAAGGAAGGAAAGGAGGGAGGAAAGAAAGAGAGAAGGAGGGAAGGAAGTAAGAAGGAAGGAAGAAGGAAGGAAAGGAGGGAGGAAAGAGGGAGGGAAGAAGGAAAGGAGGAAGGAAGGAAGGAGGGAATGAAGAAGGAAGGGAAGGAGGGAAGTAAAGGAGGGAGGAAAGAAGAAAAGAGGGAGGAAAGAAAGAGAGAAGGAGGGAAGGAAGGAAGAAGGAAGGAAAGGAGGGAGGAAAGAAAGAGAGAAGGAGGGAAGAAAGTAAGAAGGAAGGAAGAAGGAAGGAAGGAAAGGAGGGAGGAAAGAAAGAGAGAAGGAGGGAAGAAAGTAAGAAGGAAGGAAGAAGGAAGGAAGGAAAGGAGGGAGGAAAGAAGGAAGGAATGGAGGGAGGGAGGAAGGAAAGAGAGAAGGAGGGAAGGAAGGAAGAAGGAAGGAAAGGAGGGAGGGAAGAAAGAGAGAAGGAGGAAAGGAAGTAAGAAGGAAGGAAGAAGGAAGGAAAGGAGGGAGGAAAGAAAGAGAGAAGGAGGGAAGGAAGGAAGAAGGAAGGAAAGGAGGGAGGAAAGAAGGAAGGAACGGAGGGAGGGAGGAAGGAAGGAAAGAGAGAAAGAGGGAAGGAAGAAGGAAAGGAGGGAGGGAGGAAAGAAGGTGAAAATGAAGCTAAACATATGAATGTATTGTTATGAATGAGTGTTTCCTGTTTCCTGTTTCCAAAGAGCATCACAAGATTCAAGTCAATGTGTATTCATGTGTAGGATTAAACTGCAGAGACCTGAGAAATGATGATAAAGGAAGTAAGGTTGGTTAAGGGTGGATGGCAAAGAAGAAACACCCACACAGATTGATGAGTGATCTGACCACCGGCCGTCAGCTGGCACGGTCAGCTGGTTCATCCGCAGCAGCCGTCGCTCTCATGTCTCATACAGACACACACACTCCTGCTTCAAAAGGCTGCTAATAATACACACACACACACACACACACACACACACACATACCTGTTTTTACTACCTCGTGGGGACCCCGACTGGGTGATGTCCTGTGGGGTCCAGGCTTTCTAAAGGGTCTAGACACCTAATTTTAACTCCTAAATCCATCATAATTCAGTTTGAACAAAAAAATGACTTGATTATCAATAACTCTCACATCAATTTGAAACCTGAATTTTGCGGACTCATAATGCTAATCACTGTTAGCCACAGCACAATTCACATTCAGTATTTGAACAAATGTTGGATTGAAACCCTAACCCTAACCAGGAGTCGTCCCCACGGGAAAAATTGGTCCCCGCAGGTTAGTAATATGTCTGATTTCGGTCCCCACCAGGATAGAAAAACGTGCGTGCACACACACACACACACACACACACACACACACACACACACACACACACACACATATACACATACTCAGACATACCAGTCAGACTTCCAACAACTGAACAGTTTGGGCATTGTCTATTTCCTGCCGCTGTGAGATAAAGGCTGATATTCTTCTGGGGGTGATCTCATGTTTTAGCACTTCATTGATTGAACTTCATAATGGCTGAAATATGTGGGGGAAATCTCTCAGTGTGAGTGTAGTATATCTTTAAATGCTTCAAATGTGCACTGTCACTGTGAACACACACAAAGGAAGCCTGCATGACGCCAAATGGGTCTTGAGAGACAGAGGGCTGGAGGATTATAGACGTGAATGATTGTGGTCCTCGTTGCTTTCCTCTGTGCTCTGTGTGTTCATGGGGTGTGGCTTCCCTGCCAGCGCACAGCTAACTTCATTTCCAGACACTGATTAGATTACTGTGCGGGTATCTGCAGGCAGACACACACTAACAGAGGAACTAACCTGCTTCACCTCTGCCTACACCACATTTACATCTGAATCACTTTTACTGATATCAGAGGCAGTTATTTTTATACATGGAAATTCTTGTTGTAGGAGGCGAGTTTGCTTTTTTAAAAGAATGATACTCACCGCAGAGGGGATGTGAAGTCCTGTTTTAAGGCTATACCTGATAGAAACCACTCAGAAGGTTTCAGTTTCTTTAGTGGTATAACATTGGTCAGTGAAACTACTAGTGGTACTCGTAGTGATCTGCAGAGCTGAAATCTGTCTTGCTTGTACGTGATTATAGAAATTAAACTCTGCATTAGTGTGTTTTAAGGTTATGAAAGGTATCAGGAAAAAAAGTATATGGTTTGAGCTGGGAATATTCCTTACATTTATCATATACAAGTCATTTCCAGCACCTGTGGCTTCAGGTTGTGGCTCAGGAGGTAGAGCAGTCGTTGGTGGTTCGATTCCCAGCTCCTCCAGTCCACATGTCGATGTGTCCTTGGGCAAGACACTTAACCCCAAATTGCTCCCGGTGTATGAATGTGTGTGAATGGGTGAATGACATGTAATGTAAATCGCTTTGAGTGGTCGCAAAGACTAGAAAGGCGCTATATAAGTACAGTCCATTTACCTAGTCTTCATGTTCTGACATAAATGAACAAATAGCTTTATCAAGAAAAGCAGCTTATGCATGCAACTTCTCTATTATTGGGTGTGATGCCACTTTCCTCTGCCAATATACATGATGCATGGAGCAGTGCTGCTTCAAATGTTTACATTTATTGAGCTTTTACTCAAGCATTGCTGAAGCTACTGTTATATATTTGAACAATTTGTTTACGCAACATTATGTTTTGAACAGATGAAAGCGCTGAGACTGTCTCACCACAAATTAAATATTCTAGAAAAAGGAGAACTGAAAACTGCACAAAGAGAGCGCTCGGCTAAGTACAGCTTCTGGTTCTTTGACAGTAAGTAAGCCTTATTTATGCTGTGTATTTGTAGGCTGGGGTACACTTCAGTTTCATGCTTCCTTGTGTGTCTGTCTTTGCAGAACAACCACATTTTAGGTCTGTGGAAATGGTGCAGTTACCCAGTAGCAGTGTTAAGCCAGCCAAAGCAGGTAGATAAGCAAAACAGGTACCTGTTATCTCTCAAAAATCTTTGTTTACAAGACGGTTCATTTCTTGGAAGATAATAGGTATTCTGTCTGTACTGTTCTGTTCTCTGTTTTCTATGCCAGACTAACACTAGAGGAGGGGTCTTCGTGGCTGATGCTTCACTCCAATACTTCAAACATTCACAGTTCTGGAAACTGACCAGCAGTCAAAGGAAGAGCTTGCACAGTTAGCATTTGCAGAAAGAAGTGCAACAATTACAAAACAGGTCGAAACCAGCCTCTTGACATCAGTTGTTATATCAATAGCTTGCTTTAGTAGAAGAAGTTCACACCTTTTTTTTATTCCGTTTTGACTCATGAGGTCAGTGTCTATTTCCAAATTCACACGTGGCTTACTAGTTTGTTCTGTTCATTCCTTTTTGGTCATGTAGGTTGTGAGATGGAGAAGTGAGGCTGCAGCAAGAAAAGAAGTTCTCAAAATCATCAAGAACACAGAAGTAACATTAATGTGTAGAAATAACTTTTAGACATAAATTACAGAACACTGATTGTGTAAGGTCGTTCTTATTTGAGGTGAATAATTGATATTTACAATATTATAGCATGATGTGATATCAATAGGCTAATAGTCATAAATGTGGCCGTTGTCAATAGTGACAAAAGTAGTTTTTATATCACCATTTCCCAAAAAGCTAAATAGTGAGACAGAAGTAATTAATGCAGTGATGTAAATAGTCATTATGTAGTAATTATGTAGTAATCATTGTCAGACAGACGTCCAAACATTGTATCATTATTACTGAAATTACAACATAAATCACAACAGTTTGCTACACATCTCAATATCAATCAAGCAATGGAAACAGTAGGGTTTTGTGTAGATGTTGTGTAGTCATGATGAGTAGTGATTCAATAGGTTTTTCATGAGGGAGAAAGGTCAAACTGCGGACATTGTGGTTACGGGCTGCAGCGTGTGTCATAACCAGTTAGCTACTGAAGAATCTGGTTCTCAGCAGGATGATAGAGCTGCTTGTGTGACTAAACTGATAAGGAACCTTTTTTACGCCATAGCTTCTTTAAAGCGGTACTGATAAAACTAATAACCCTTAAAGAGTACCGACACATGTCCCTAAAGCTGAAGATAAAACCAGCAGCTACTGTTCAGCTAGAGATCCAGCTGCTTCAAGGAGAGTTCATCATTTAGATACCGTTCCTGCTCCAAATACTCCAAATAACATCTGAATCTGTCCTATTGATAAGAGTGAGACAGACACAGCTCTTTATAGTTTGGAAACAGATGACTATGAAGTCAAACATCCAGGTCACAACCTTCGCTAATATTGTTGTCAAGAATGATTAGGGCTTTATTTTATAGTCACGAGTCATTCCTCCGCTCTCACTCACCCTGTATCACTAAACCTGACCTGCAGCTGTCATTGACAGATTGCACACTGCAGTGCAACCTCTTCTCTATTTTAACACAGGCCTGTAACTTCGCTGTGGTGATGATGAAGTCATATGTGTTTGATGGTGAGGATGAAGTCAGATGCTTTGAAGCACATTAGAAAAGTCGAAGAGTTTGAGGAAGGGTGCTGTAATGCTGTAGCAGTTGTTTTGGTCACGTAGCCACCACATTTAAACTGGCAGCTAATGATTGGGAGTGTCACATACGACTAATCTGCAAACCACTTACTTTTAACATCAATGTCTGTTGCAACTCATCTCTCACATCCGTCATTGCGATAACAATCTTCTTCCTTATTTCTCAGAAAAATAAAAGGGCCTATAAAGAAGTAAACGGAAACAGTACAAGTAGAAGTACAATTAATACACTTAAACCAAGAAAACAAAGCAGCTGATTTGAAATATAATAAGTTAAATTACACTTGCATGCATACAGTAATTCCTGTGCAGATTAAAATGGAGAAGATGTCACAGCATTTAATGAGTGATTCTATACTTAGAGTGCATTTCAGAGTACATGAACAGAAACATTAATATTTGTGAGTGTAAATATGGTGAAGTACAAAACTGTAATTAAAATACTGATTTCTAAAAACATTTTTTTTAATGAACAATGATATAAAACTCTCTCACTGCACATATTAGATTGACTCAACTGACAGGCATCTCATATAGAAACTGATCTCTCCAGATGGTCTCATGGCTTTAGCTCAGTTGTCATCACTTAAAAAGCTGTCAAAGATGTGCATGGAGTTGAATTTTAAACATTTAGCTTATGTTTTTTTTATGCAGAGCACCATACAACACAGAAATAAGCTTCAGATCCAAGATTACTGGTATGAAAAGCAAAGCAATGTGTCAAAGGTCAGAGTGTCAGAGCCTCTGTGAGTGTAATGATGAGTGATACTGCAGAGAAAGAAGGTGATGTTAATATCTACAAGTAATTCCACAAAACTGTCCTTTGATCAATTTTAATTAAATGTGTTGTGGTTAAGGCATTATACCAACAGGGTGATTTTCAATTATTTTTATGACTCTGTTTTATTAACCTTTGACAAGTTACTTGAAACACACTGAACTTAAATTTGCTGTATTGAGTGCTTATGATGACCTTTCCTCAAGCATACAGTCACATTTTCGCCAAAAAATGTCCACTAGTACACAAGAAATATAAAATCTACCAAGATGTTTGCTGTGAACCTTTACAGATTCATGTTCCCCAGTGAGGAGTTCTCTTCATTTTGGACACTACTGTACATGGACCATTTTAACCCTCCTGTTGTCCTCGAGTCAAGGAGGGAAAGGAGGGAGGAAGGAGAAAGGAAAGGATGGAGGAAAGAAAGAGAAGGAGGGAAGGAGGAAGGAAGGAGGGAAGGAAGAAGGAAGGGAAGGAGGGAAGGAAAGGAGGGAGGAAGGAAGAAGGAAAGAAGGGAGGAAGGAAAGGAGGGAGGAGGAGGAAGGGAGGAAGGGAGGGAAGGAGGAAGGAGGGAGGGAGGAAGGAGGGAAGGAGGGAGGAAAGAAGGAAGGAGGGAGCAAAGAAAGAGAGAAGGAGGTAAGGAAGGAAAGGAGGGAGGGAGGAAAGAAGGAAAGGAGGGATGGAGGAAGGAAGGATGGAGGGAGGAAGGAAGGAAGGAATCGAGGGAGGAAGGGAGGAAGGAAGGGAGGGAGGAAGGGAGGAAGGGAGGAAGGGAGGAAAGAAGGAACAGTCAAAACAGACGGGGTCAATTTGACCCAGGAGGACAACATGAGGGTTAAAGCCTAAATTGTCAAAATTGCTCTCAACATACTAGATTTCATCATCTGTCAGATTGTTATGAAAACTACAAATCACATTCACGTTGCTAAGGAGATCAATCATAATGATTTTGATGACATCATGGTCCATAAAAATATATATTTTTCATTCCACTCCAAATACTGTAAAACTCAAATTGAAGAATTGCTAAATACAACATGTTGCTAGTTAGTGTGGAGTTTAGACTTCGTACTCATTGGCACCATATGATTATTTTCTCTTATGGCGCTTTTCCACTACAAAGTTCCAGCACTACTCGGCTCGACTCGGTTCCAGGAAGGACGTTTTCCATTACAAAGAAGTACCTACTCAACGTAGGCGGGGTCGTCATAGCACGGCTCTGCGATACTGCCGTTACTTCGTTTTATAGGCGACACAAACACATAAACAATGGAGGACATGGAGGCAGTGATGTACCTGCTGCTGTATGTGGCTTTCTGTCACACACAAAGCAACAAAATTTGCCGGTATTTAAAAATGCTGGGTTTCATTCTTGTGTGGGACGGCTCATGACTCTTCCAGCGACAACTCTTCTGACCAATCAGTGGCTGGCAGTCTGTTGACGTCACATTTAGTATCGGCTCGGCTCGCTTGGAACCTCAGCAGAGCAGGTACTAAAAAAGTAGCAGGTACCAGGTACTATCCCTAGTGGAAACGCAAAAAAAAAACGAGTCGAGCCGAGTCGTGCTGGAACTGTGTAGTGGAAAATTGCCATTAGAGCTCAAAAGGGTTTTCTTACCTTCTCCTCAGTCCATCACTGCAGTTCCTCCATCGTTCAATCCAATGACATCACTAGTAAATCAATGGAGACAGGATGACAGATGGCAGATGACCATCAGGGTGCACATGTACACAAACCACAAAGAGCTAAAAGAGGTCTTCAAATGGATCCACCCAACCCCCACCATGTTGATTATTGGTGGCCATTAGCAATTGGTCACGGACAGATCAATCAATGTTGACGCTGAAGATTTCAAAATAAATGTGTTTATTCTAGTGAGATGGATGGATGGATTACCAAGGCCTGTTGATGTGCCATCTCTGTAGTTTGTTAGAAATTAAAGCATAAAGTGAACCATCATAACCCCCCCCCCCCCCAAAAAAAAAGTAGATGGTAGATGGATACCGTTCTTTATTTTGGAAAAACCAAACATCATAAAATAAATCTGGTCTGCTGTTCACATTTGGGTTGAACAGTAATTGGCCAAAAACAAGCTGATACTGTAAGTCATGTCAAACACAACAATACTTTATTAGCAGCCATGCCAAGTTTCATGGTGACTAGGGAGCTTGTTAGTGAAAACTTGGCATACAATAAAGGCGTGTTGTTGATGGTTGGTTTGACCCTCAGTAATGGGGCTTTACTGCATTAAATTGCCAAGGACTAAAATGATTCATGCAGCCTACAAAAGATACATCCCACCTCCAGGACGATTTAGTGGTAACCACATATTTAAGCCAAAAGTCTAATAATGTGAGCATGTTGCCAGCTTTACTTAAACCACACTAACACTTTATGTTTATATTTCAACAATGGCACATTGACTAAATGTTCACAGGCTTTCTATTGTTTTATATGCAGCCATATTAGTTAAAGCCAAACTCTGTTAATTAACTGTTAAATGAAGCATGAAAACTTGGTGCTACAGTGAACACATGAAGATGACATTAAAGTATGTTTGGATGGAAATACTCTCATTAAACCCACTTTTTAAAATAATCCCTCCATCTCCATAATTTCATTTTTATATATTATGTATAAATTACTACCTTGCTCATACCTTCAATCCATTAACTGCATACCTGGTTCTATATATTTATTTACATTTTACACTGTTCTTATCTGCAGAAATGGTAATAATTGCATTCTATGTCAATATTATTTATCCATATCATCCAATTTGTCAGGGTTTTTTGAAATTCCTGTTCTTCTCAGGTCAATCTGTTTAACAGTTTTTTAATAGATAAACATTGATCTATCAATCATGCACTAAAAAGTCAATAAAAGCTTTAAATAAAACCTCTGCAGTAGTAATCAGTTACTATTGTTTGGGAAAGATCCATATTAAATTAATCTTTCTATTTTTAGCTTTATCTTATTTGTTCCTGCTCTCCTCTCGAGGCATCAATTAAATTGTTGTTATCGGTTAGTGCTTGTATTGTGAGTATCCTGGGTAGGGCAGCTCTGTTGGCGGGCAGAGAATAAGAGCATGCCAGACAGCTGTTGTAATACCGCTGCAGCACTTAAACCTTCTCACAGTGAATACCGACTGTCTGCTGTTTCCTTCCTCGCTGAATCTCTCATTGGGGGGATTTGGGCAGCGAGGAGGTAAGCATTGGCCAAAATAGCCATCATTGTTCAGTAAACTGACTAATGAATGATAGGAGGGGGTGGAGGGAGTGGAGGGGGAGGGGGGAGGGCAGTGAGGTCACACATTGTTCCCTCTTTTGTACTTTTTTCCTTGGCCGTCTCATGGGATGGCTGTTTGCTTGTGGAGGGCCCGAGCGCTTCTTTGTTAGCTTGCCTGCTTTGAGGTCAGTAAAGCTGGGATATTGCCAAGTACAGATACACACAGACACACACACAGACACACACACAGACAAACACACACACACACACACACACACACACACACACACACACACACACACACACACACACACACACAAACCAGCCTTCATCAGTGCAAAGCCCAGAGGAAACAGAGATGGATGTTGCTGGAAGGCAGCAAGCAGCTGGTTTCTTGACCTTATCTTAAGGATGCAACTGTATTCTGAGTCAGAGTCAAGGAAAATGTTCATAGTTTTAGAGAAGTCTCTCATTACTCACCACAAACCAGTTACCGCTTTTAAACACAACATTCATATAGTTTTCATAGTCATAGTTACTGGTATTTGTTAGCAATGGTATGATTGCATGATCTATTTTTATGTGATTATATTGTTTTCCCAACACTTTATTTTACAAACATCAAATTTCTTAATGAATGACGTTCCCTGGAAAGAACTGTAATTTGGGGGCAGTTATCAGGGTAAAAATACTTACTAATTGGCCCATTTAAAAGAATATTTATCCAGTGTATTTTATCTACTGTTGACAACTTTATTCTTCAGATATGTTGTATTGTGCCTGCCTGTTACCTAAATTACATTAGGTACATTAGGTTCTTTACGGGACACACCTTTGGCTTAAACAAGCAGTAAAAAGGCATTAGAGGACTTGAGCTAATGGTTTCAGGCCTCAGAGTTGCCAGGATTTAAATACTGTACACTAAAGAAAAGCCAACACTAATACCAATTCACCCAAATTACATCAGCTACTACTGTATTTTATTCAGCTTTCCAAGACAAATACAGCTTAACGGTAAATGTATTTGCTGTGTCACTTAAGTCAAGTCAGTTTGATAAGGGATTAAATGCATGTATGAGGTGTGCTGCAGGATAAGACAACAAAGAGAAAGAGTATATCATGAATCTACAGTTTATTTTGAGCTGTAAATGTACCGCAATAAAACTGAACTTTATCATTGGATAGAAAGAAATAGAGCAATGTGCTTCATACAGACCAACCAAATACAAACATTACATAGTTTGCTTATGCCAATCATGTCTTCTTTAACAGCCTTTTACAATCAACCATTTATTCTATGTGTGTAAAACATAAAAAATAAGTCAATTGTTGTCAAGTGAAATGAGATAACTCACCAGCACAAAAAACTACCTATCTCATACACAGCAGCTCTACAAGGAATCCTACCCTTCTGGTGTCATTGATTTCCATCAGTGAGTAAAATCAGATTAGACAGCAATCAATAATACTTTGACTTTCTAATGACATTCTTTCTTCTGTCTACATGCTGTTCCCTCATGCAGAAATGCCCAACCTTCTTTCATAACATGCACACTGAAAGACTGAATAGTTTATTAATAATAATAATAGAAGGGGGAAAAGTTTTGTCAAATATATCAGTTTACAGAAATGAGGCATGTGCTCAGTATCTGTACAGATTGAATTGGCACGTTGGTGGTTAGTGTCACTGAGGCACAAATTTGGTTTTATAGTTAATGCATTATATAGCAAAATCTAATTTTCAGCTGACTAAAACTGATAAGATCTAAAACTGATTTAACTATACCCCTCGCTACTTTTTATAACTATTCCTCCCCAGATGACCAGGCTTCACCCTCAACTTCAGACTCCTCAGATTGAACCAACCCCACCTTAACATTTCCACCTAACATCTGCTTCACCCCTGAATGCATCTGCTCCTGCTCTTTCTTAGGTTCCAACTCTTTAGATGAGTCAATATCCGCCCTGGTCTTCCCATTTACCATATTAGAATTTTCCAGATTCCCCCAAACTACACTGTCACCAAACCCTAGATTCTTATTGGTTAGCTCAGCTGATTCATTATAGGCATCATCTGGTTGAAAAGTGGCACCGGTCTCCAGGGAGGACAGCCAGAAATCATTGTTTACACCAGAGCTGAAGTACTCATGGAGGTTGCTGTCTTTGCCATTTTTGTTCGATAGTTCTGTTGAGTCTTTCACCACAAAGATGTCGGTTTCATCAGGTATACTGTCAGGGGAAATCTCAAGGGGCTCCTCTTCATGTGTCACGGCACCTTCATCAGTGCCTCCATCATCAAGAAGATAACTTTCAGCTGATTTCGGCGCATTATCATATTTTACATAATCTTCGTTCTGATCTCTGATTTCAAAGTCCTCACTTGGGTTCTTAAGGACTTCCCATTCAGCTGTTTCTTGAACTTCGGGATAAGCTTGACAGTCTGCAACATCCTCGACTACGTGTTCTTGAGACACACTGGATGCTTCTGCAGGTGTAGCCTCTTTCATATCAGTGAATGGATCAGTTAGATGAAACGTGGACTTTGGATCCTCTGAGTTGTTCATTTCCTCCATATCAGGCCTGCTGATGAAGTCACTAAAGATAGGCTGATCTTCTGTTACATCAGCATGAGTCACCATGGACATATTGTGTTCATCTTCTTCCTCTTTTTCTGGAGCATCTACAGCTTCTTGATCTTTATCATGGACCTCTTCATCAGCCAGGTTGTCTGTTTGAGGCACTGCCACTGACAATTCACTGAAATATAGGTTCTCATACGGTTGATCGATAATTGCAGTAGAAGATCTGAGTTCATGGTTTACTGTCATGTCAGGCTCTACACAGGAAGACATGTCTTCCATTTTTGTTTTGCCAGATTCTTCTTGCTCTGTCATTTCCGTATCAGACTTTTCCTGTAGAGGTAGGACTGCTTCACTGTCATCAAATGCAAAGCGAACACTGTAGCTGTCTGTTGATAGGTTTTCCAATTCCTGTTCCACAAGTCTGTCTGTCTCCAACTCTTCATCATAGTCTACATACGTGGGTACCATCGGTTTGGCAAGCTGCTCAGTTTCTTCATCCGACTCTCCCTCATCGACTTTCTCGATCATTTCCTCTGTAACTTCATCATCATTCACCGGTGTAGTATGCTCACTCACAGTCATGCCATGGCCAGCATCCCTGTCCTCAATATGAGCGTAACCCAGATCATATTCCTCATCCAATGCCTCTCCTTCAACTTCTTCGCACAGATCTTCCATGGTTCCAAATTTCTTTGACTTGTCTTCGCTCCACTCTCCAGTTCCCGTCTCTCCAACCTTCTTTTCTTGTTCACCTTCACTGGACTCGCTTTCATCCATGTGTGAAGCCTGAGTATTGGCATCAGTGTCGTCGCTCTTGTATCGAATCAAAGGACGAGTGTCAGCAAGAGTGTTGTCCAGAGCATAGCTGTCACTCTCCACCTCGGTCTTCCACGACATTGAGACATTTGGAGAATCATCCTCTTCATCGTTTTCATCCTCTTCGTCGTCAGGAAGTGGTGAATGCTCTTCTCCTGGCTCAACATGCTGTCTGTAATCTACTTGTGCGTCATCAATGTGCGTCATCAATGACGATGCCATGTTGTCATCTTGCTGCACATTAGTGGCAAAATCCTGCCTTGTTTCTTTGTTATTATGCCCTTCTTCTCTTACTGATACATCCTCCTCTGGTTCAGCATGTTTTTTTTTTGTTTCATGCTTTTTTATGTCATCATCCATCTTCAGATCAACCTTCCTTTCCATCACACTATCATATGTATCCATCTCTTCTCCATCAGGGTACAATTTATCCTCAACCTCAATCTGATTTCCTACCATGGAACAGCTTTTTTCTTGCTTTATCTCAAATGCCTCCTCTTTCAAGATGTTTTCATCTTGGCTGAAATCTGTAACTTGGTTAAAAACACTTTCTTCAGGTTCACATTCAGACAGTGGACTGCTTGTTCTGGATTCGAAGGTTGGTTCGAGTACCGCCTCTGTTTCAGAATCTGAGGTTTCCTCTTTCACATACTCTACCTTTTCGTCTATGTACTCTTTTTCTATCAATGCATCATTTGGGGCTTTCAGTTCTTGCTCTGCAGCTAACATTTTGCAAGGCCCATCCTTATCAGATTCAAATGAGAAACCGCAGAGCTCCTCTGTCCTTCTCTCATGGTATGATGTAAGACTGGGTGTTGTTTGAAACTGATGCTGAATAATGTCATCATTGACATGCAGCTTGCTGTTGAGGCCAGACTCAACCTCATAACTGACAACTGACCCTACTGTTTTTTCTTCAGTAAGTTCACCACCAACATTGTTCCAATTATCTTCCTCTTCTTGGTCCACAAAGGTGTCGTTATGAGCCTCTTGCTCATTCGGAGGTGAAAGAGGCTCAGCATAGGTGACTTTCTCATGAACTTCCTGTGGTCTAAAATTTTCAATTGCTCCATCCTGCAGTATTTTCGGATAAGGGGTATCCCATGTTGATGACTTTGTTGTGTTGTCGTCTGCACGTTTTCTTGAAATATTTTGAGTTTCAGGGAGGATTATGGGTTTTCTACTCCAGACTGATGAAGCATGTGTTGCTGTTGCTTGCAATTTTCCTGTTGTACTACAGACAGATGAAAAGGAAGTGGTCTTGTGGCTGGCAGGCAGCTGGGTCTTGTAATTCTTTTTAACCCCTTGAGGACTGAAAACTGTATCTGTGGAGGACAAGAGCAGAATTCATAAATACAGAACTGACACACTGTAATAATTGTGACTTGCATTGATGTCTCTTGAACTCACTGGCTTCAAATTAAACCAACATGTTACAGTGTATTTGAACAATTCTGTCGATATCCTACAATATCTGATATCTGACTGGTATTTCAAATCATCTCTAGTAATTTTAACGTGTCAGAGATACTGGGAAGAACCTGCCTCCACAAAGCATTATTAAAACATAGGTTTTCAGGGAGGGTGGACACTAATGGGGAGATATTGATCCTCATTTCCTTCCTCTGTTGTCTATGTTACTGGAAACCAAAGCCATATGGCTCAATAACCTTTGGGGATTGTCTTAGGTGGCTTACATTACAGTACCCAAAGTGCCGAGCTCAGCCCCCTTGGCCAAGCCCCCACCACCACTCCCCAGTTAGACTAATACTATTACAGACATGTCCTCCACTTTAGTTAGTGACAGTATAACCTTACAAAGGGGGGTTATTAATGTAAGAGAGAGAGTGGTGACAAAGGAGAGGATTTATGTGACATATTTGTGTTATAAACACTGCAGAATTTTAGTCTCTGGCATGATGTTGATTCATGAATACTGTTTACTTTAATTACCTGTGATGAAAATGTTTCTTGGCCGATTTGACAAAGAGATATTTCCCCCGCCGAGGCTTTCACTGTCCAGCAAAGCTCTGCAAAGACAGACGACAAGAGAAACCAGTTGAAGTTGCACATCTTATACAAACAAAACATGTTTTTGGATCAAGAGCAGGCGTAAATGAGTGAATGCTGGCATGATGCTGCTCACAGAGTGGTGGGTGGGGACATGAGCGAGGGGTGACTTTTGTTGCTCTTGAGCAGCAGGAACAGACTGAGATTTGTTGATATGGTAATGAAGAAAAGGCCCTGCCATTGAGGAGCCATCTGCAGCACGCACACACACATCCACACACAAAATGACGCAGATATTATGAGCAACCCATGCAGCACTAATACCAATGTCTCCATTCACATGTTGACCACATCAATCACATACCCTTATAATTAGCTGCATGTCTATCAGATTATTTTTTTGGCCTGCATGTTGATTAAAATTTTAAATATAATACAATACACCTTGGTAGTTTCATGCACCGAAAATAACATTGAAAATTGTCCTCTAGTTTTGCCCCCTGTTCCCCCCCACTCCACTCTGCTGTTATTCTAGACTCCCATAGCTCATAAACTGGTAGCTTCTCACTGACGAGTGAAGGTCAATATTTTGAGGAGGAGGGAGAGGGAGAAAGGAGACGCCACTATAGAGCCCTATAATGCATAAGTCACTCTGTCCAAGACAACAGAGGCTGCTGTTTCAGTGTGGTGACCTTTAGTCCAGACGGCTGCACAGCCTTTTATTCATCAGCTTCTCTCACCAATGGAAGATCGGTGGTCTGTGCTGTTTCTGAGCAGCAGCGTTTGAATGGGTTAAACACACCAGCTAAATCAGAGTTGACATGGTCTTGATGATAGCCCAGCTGGATTCATCTGGGGGTTTCAACCACCTTGTTTTTAAAGATTCCTTCACATTCTTATATTGTATCATGTGATATTTTGTATTTGTGCCTGCAATAAATACATATCCATACTGTTTACTGATCATACCGATATTTCAGCAATATCAGATCCTGAGGCGTCAACAATGCAACTTCAGTTTGAAGGCAAAACTCTGATTATAATGTCATTTCTATGAAAGGAACACAGCAAATTAGTCCATATCCATTTCATGTTTAACTTTGCTGAGAACACAAGCACCAGAAACAATGAGAAATCGCTAACCTTTTTCAAAACTCTTATTTACAAAGAGTATCCTGATACTTTGGTAGCAGGATACCAGAATGGTTGTAACTAAGGCCAATTTTCATTATCACTTAATCTGCTGATAGTTTTCTCAATTAATCGTTTTGTCTATAAAATGTAAGAAGGATCGGCTCTAACTACTGATTTATAGATGATCAAAATAGTTGCCCTTTAATTTGCTGATGATTTAGCTCAAGTTACCAATACATCTATTTATCAGCTGAACAGTGTGAAATGTCCAAATATAAAGTACGAAATTTCCCCAACAAGAGCATTCTTTTAAGTACATCTTATCATCTGTGTTTGAGGGAGCAACAAATAAATAGCTGAGCAACATTTAGCTTAGCGTGATTGATTACCATGTGAAAATGACCACAATATTGATCATTTTCTTCATATGTTGGTAATAAAGACAAATAATGTTTGGAAACTGAATTAGGAGAAGACATGACTTGACATTTAGAGTGAGGAGGCTTCTTGGAAATATCAAAAGTGTGTGGTGTGCTTCATTTGCCTTTCAGCATGTTGAAATCAACATTTAACGCAACATTCATCTCATAACTTAGTTCCTTAGATCAGCCACCTCTGTGAAGTGCTGCTGCTTTTACATGGCAGTGTGAAGTCAAAGTTCCTCTTTTTTTTCTCACTGTTTCTTTTGAGTGTGACTAACGCTCAATAAATACCATCTTATCATGGAAAGTCAACATCCACACAAAACGGAAAACTTCTCTTTCAATACTGATTTGTTTCATTTTACATGTAATCAAAACAGTAGTCGTATTATTTTTTCACCCACTGATCACCAGAAATGACAGAAGAACAGGTTGCAAAGCTGACATGTTAAAAGACAGTCAAGATCTAGATTAAAAAACAACAACAGAAACTAAACCTCCATATGTTTTCCTTGGGATGTGTTGAAAAACAATGTGAATAATGCTTCATACTGTGACACTCTGCTCTGTTTTAGTGTTAGGGCAACAGTTAAATTGCGACACAGTGAAGTAATGCAATGCATGGTGAAAATCTTGCAAGCATCTTTTCTGTTGCAGTAAATTCAGTTTGCAGAAACAAAACATTCCAAAATGAAGTAAATCCAAAAAGTAGTAGGGGTGTGATAAATGATCAGTGTCATGCTATGATGTCTTTTGATACATTGTTATTTATCAGGCATTAGTACTGAAATATTTTTAGTTGCCTTACTGAGGTACGGTTTCTGTATTCTGTCAATTCCTGAATAAATTTGAAATAGTTTTGCTCTCAGCCTTTTTGCAGCTCAGCCTTTGGCCTGTTTATGCCAGTTTGCTCTATGTGCTGTTGCTTGTGTGTGTTACAAAAACTAAAACTCCCAAACTGAGGCTTGTCAGGGTTTAGTGAATACATACAGATAATAACTTGCTTTCTACACTGCAAACATGACACATAACTGCCCCTAAAATCACAAACTGTTGTTTTACATTTATTTTTATTTACTGAATTTACTGACTTAATTCAACATGTTAATTAGTCATCTTTAGAGATGTTTGTAGGTTCCCCTGCATACAGACTTTAGCTCCATAATTAATACACAGACACTGATACTGAACTGTCCATCTTACTTTTGTTTTCACAACATAAATAGATTGAAGTATATTTTGGAGTGAAATCTTGAACAGATTTTCTCAGTATCGATCAGCCCTGGATCAATTTGTATAATTTCTAAATAGTCTGAAAGCGCAGATGGTGACTTCTGTCTGTGATTAATTATTTTTATCCCCAATGCATGCTGCGATAGACTTCCCAGCATGAAGGTATTCAGAATGATTGATGGTCCTTCATCTCTATTCTTGGTTTTCTGTCAAGCATTTAGTGACAGATGTCTTTATTCAAGGTGCCCTGGAGCATACCTGTATGTGGAGACCTCCATGCCCAGAGACATCTTCTGCTGCAGCAGGTCTCGGTTCTTCAGAAGGAGACAATCAATCTGCTGGCCCAGCTCCTCTTTCTCCGCCTCCAGGCCCTCCAAGTGGTCCTGCCAAAACAGGAAGCAAAGCAGGAAAAGGAAGAGGTTTAAAAAAAGGTTTGAAAGCATTCACAAGGAGTAGTTCATTGAGTAGAAAATAAACATTTCAGCCTTGTTTGTGTTGCAGTTTGTAGAGTTCTCTGGCTTGTTTCAATGTTGGGTGCAATCTTTCGTATAAATGTGCTGATTCACTGAGGAGTTTTGGTGAACAGTGATGCTGTTACAGTCTAGTTGCATAGGTTTGTATTTTTAGGGTTGACTTGTTACTGTAGTTTGTTAACCTTGCAAATGATTACGATCCAGGAAGCTGTGTTGCCAGTTGTTCAGATCAGCCGAGTAGAAAGCAGAATTGTGCTTGATTTGGGTGCCACACCTCTTGGATGTCACTGTGACCCAGAACGAATCCCCAAAGCCCCAACCTATAAATGTGTAGTCCCACAGGCATTGCCAGACCCACATGTTTTCAGTCCATTAGAATATTAGATAAAAATAGTCCCTGAGGGAATAAATCACAAATGCTTTTTAAGGTTTCAGTAGTGCATCTGACATGTTGCCTTGAATATTGGCCAATAAATACAATATAGTACACAAGTTTGTAGCAGGGCAAAAACATCGTCTGGTGATCAAATATTTGTTCTTTAAAGACCTGACCTGTCATTTCTAAGGTCATGTCAGTAACTAAATTTTGTTCCATCTCATTCACCACTGTCTTGCAGGTGATGATTATCAACTGTTCACATTCCAGTGTGGTTAGTCACTGCATGATTTTAGACTGTGTCTATTTGTGACATGTCTGGCTATGAAAAAGATGACTCACTGTTTCTAAGGCAACGGCGAAAGAACTTTTGGGGTTTGTGTGTTTTTGTTTTCTATTAGAGAAGCTGTTAAAGATAATTCAACAATAATTAAAATCAGTCAGAGCTTCTCTAGTGGACAGAAATATGCCATACCACTATGCTATATACTGTGTGTATCATCAAATGAATCAGTCCATAAACTTAAAACATTTGCTTGCTTTTCTCTTGTTCACATCCCGGTATAAACAAATATATTTAGGTATTATTGGTGCAAGACACCCCAGTGGGATCTGATCAGTTATTTTTTGCTTACTGCCAAAGTCAAAGTAATATTGGACACATGATTTGAATTTGATAAAGAGTATGATCTGTAGCAGGTATGGTTGTGTTGCTCTCACCTGCAGCTGCTGGATCTCCAGGCTGTGTTTGTCTCTCTGTTGGAATGCAGTCTTCTCCAGATGCATCCTGACATCTTGGGCTGAGGCGATCTCCTTCTCCAGGGCTCGGAGCTTTAGCTGACTCTCACTCTTCTCCTGGCCCACTTGCATCAAACGGCTTCTGGCCTGGTTAAGCGACTCCTCTAGCCAAGCTAACTGGCCCTGATAGGCATCTGCTGTCTCCTGCCATGCCCTGTTGGCCCTCTGGGAGTACTCCTGATCCAGCTGTAGGAGGTTTGGTGTCAGGTTGCCCCTTTGAGCAAATGTGGTTGGCACTGTGGATCTGGAATGGGTAATTTTGGCCTCCAAGTGGGCCACATTGTCCTGGTGGTTTTGAATTAGGAGCTTCATCTCATTCTCCAGCTGACTAACCTTCTGCCTAAGCCAGATTTGTGCGCGGTGCTCCTCTTCCAGCTCCTGCCTGCTTTTCTCAAACTTTTTATTGGCATCCACCCGAGCCTGGGCCACCTTCTGCCTTTGCAAATCCAGTGTTTGGAGCTCCTCAGTGAGCTTTCCAACCTCTAACGCTGTGTAG
The DNA here is from genome assembly GCF_027409825.1 of Scomber japonicus. Taxonomy (NCBI): domain Eukaryota; kingdom Metazoa; phylum Chordata; class Actinopteri; order Scombriformes; family Scombridae; genus Scomber; species Scomber japonicus. The sequence goes on along the minus strand of NC_070587.1, from coordinate 31,739,569 downwards.
ACTCTGTGTTTCCAGGCTGCATCCACCTCCAGTCTTGCCTGACGCAGTTCTTCCTCCAGACTCTTCCTGTGCGATAAGGCTCCATGATTGCTGTGTCTCAGAGTTTGGATCTCCTTTGCAAGAAGTGCATTTTCCTCCTCCAGGTGTTTGACCCGGCTCAAGTAGGTCCCCAGGCGTTGGTTCAGGTTCAGCATTTGTTGCTTCTCCTCACCTAGGTGGCTTTGGTAGAAGGGTTGATGCACTCTGTGGAGCTCCATGTCAATGTTTAGATAAGAGAGATTTGGCAAACTGAGGCCTCACTCAGAAGTACACCAATTATGATTTAGCAGCCAACTGTATCGCTGTGTCCAGGCCAGGGTTGTGGTCTGTGTGTGGGTTTTTTGTGTGAGAGAAGCTCCTGTGAGGCTCTGGTGGTCTGACTGCCAGCAAGAGGCTTTCATACTGAAGTTAATGAAGGGGCTGGGCAGACTGACAATAGGGGAGGAGGGATGAAGAGGGAGGGGACTGGATTCTACAGAGGGAGGGGAGAGGAGATGAGGTAGGGTGGATGGACAGGGAGAGAGTGGAGCAGTAGGGAGAGAGAGAGAGAGAGAGAGAGAGAGAGAGAGAGGGAGAGAGAGGGGGGGGGGTGAAGGGGAGATGAGATGGAGGAGGGCTGAAAGAGATGGGAAAGGGCAGAGAGAGGCAGTGAGGTAATCTCTGAGGTTAACTCTTTCATCACTGCTACTTTTTTCAGAGGAAAACCCACAGCTGAACAGAAAGTAGATGCATTTCACATAAAGCAATTCAATCATCATTAACAGCAAACAAGACATCATAAAACCACATTTAACAGAACAGTGGATCTCTGCAAGTCACAGGCAACAAGCAGCAAGAGCTTTAGATATAGCACCGACATCACAGCAAATCTCATCAGGAGAGGCCACACTTCACACACACAGGCAATTAAAAGTGCTTTGTATAATACCTTCAAACATCAGATTACACCAATACTTTATACTGAATGAAAAAAGCAAAATTACAGTCATTTAAATCACATGAAAAAAGGGTGTGTGGCTGAGCATGTAATCGCAACACCTCTGTTTCTGGCCAGGGAACTTTGTTGTATATCATCACTCATTTCTTGTCTTCTCTTACCATGCCTGAATAAATACTTTTAAAAAACATGATAGGTCATAGAAATGTTCAAGCCCATGGGGTCAAAGGGAGTAAAGTTAAAAGTTTTTAATCTGTATTTACAGGTAGTTAAAAGGTTTCTTCCAGCTCTGTGGTGCATAGCAAGCAGAACACTACCTGATCACCTGAGAGGCCAAGAGGGCTCCAATGACAACAGACAGAGATATATTTTGATCCCAAACCACAAAAAGATTATAGACGAGCACCAGTAATTTAAACTATATTATATGATACAACAGAAGCCAATGAGCAGAGACCTGAGATGGTGTTGTTTGGACTGTAGTAGCAGCATTCTTGAGCTAAATTTGTCCTTTTACAGAACATGAAATGATACATGTGCAAACAAACGCATCAACACTTTATACATATTCACATCTACTTCATCATCATCACTACCTGTCTTTTTAATAGACCAGTACATAAGCTATCCTACATTTCAAATGTTTTTATGTGTTTATAAAGCTCTTAAACATGGCTTTTGTTTTCAAATATGTGCCTGTTTTTAAATGTGAACACACTCATTTGTCACACTATGTTGAGTGTATATTAGAGTGAAAAAAAAAAAAAACCCCAATACTGATTCTGATGATGACATTAGAATAATATGGTATGAAACTTAAGTTTGACACAGACCTGTTACCAGAAAAAGGAAGCAACCTTTTCCTGTAGCATGTGCATTTGGAGACACATGTCACTTTATTTGCTATATGTTACTAAGAGGTCATGTCAAATGCAATCTTCAAACCTTCAAATACCAGGGGAACAGTGCTTGCACAACAATAGAAAACAGTTTGATCGGCATAAAGATGTACAGAGTATTGACTTAGATGATGAAAAGACTGGTACCTAGAACCGAACCTTGTGGTAAACCTTTGGTGGTGTAAAAAAAGCTGGAGGAGAGTCTACTGAGCTCCACACATTACATTCCTGACAGTTAGAGAGGTCATTAGAGAAGCAGCCAATAGCTTCATCTGACAGGCCTACTGTATGTCTGAAACCTCTAACATAAGATGTCATGGTTAATGGTGTCAAATGCCTCACACAAGCCAATGAAAAGTGCAGCACAGTAACTCTTGGCATCAGAAGACTTCACAACATCATTTAAAACTTTCAAGGAAGTGGTTTCTGTACTGTATTGCTTCCTAAAACTGATGATGATGATGTTATGTATCTAAGCTTAGCTAAAATACAAAGTTTCCTGATGGGTCTGTAGTTGTTAAACACTGTGGGATCACCACCTTTCAATGATGGGAGTACAAAAGTAGTTTTCCTGACCAAAACGAAAACGAAATGTTCACACTTGTGACATTTTCACACTTCATCAAGCAAGCTGTTTGACCAAATGCAGATTACCAAGTTTGGACGGTTTGTACTCCCTCTTTTAAAACAGCCTAACTCAAAGTATCAGAGGTGTATATATATATTATATACTACATTTTAAGGTTAATGTGATGAGTTAGGCTGCTTTAAAAGAGGATGTAGAATGTATATGACGGTGGCTATCATTTGTCAAAAGAAAATTACACAAACAGGACATAAATTGGCATAAGTGGGGAAAAATACAGATACAAATGAATGAAATGAGGAAATATCAGATTTATATGCTCTGTAAGTACTAACAAAGACATTACATCTCTAAAACAAAGCAGCTGAACCAGGGACCAAATCTACTGAATATAAAACTAGTTCATAGTGATGCAGTCTCATGGTAAGAGTAAAGGCTTTGTTGTTGTAAGAACACCATGAATTGAGTTCCCATACTAAGTAAACATCAAAGATAAAAAAGTTAAACTCTCTTCCTGAGTGCAGTGTTCATAATTATTTCTTTAATTTGAAGATGAAGAACACAGTGTGTATGGATTGAGGCTCATATCCAGACCAGTCATGCATGCAAATGATTTTCTCAACCAAAAGCAGAAGTTGTTCATTTTAAAACTGCGAGTGATCAGCAAAGGAAACAGACACTTCTGCTCTTTGGTTGCTCTCTGGCAGTCTGTCTACTAGTTAGTCCGAGCTCAACAGACAGACTGTAGAGATGGAAGAGGAGGAGATTAACTATGCTTCAGTTGTATTTAAAACTAAGACCAACTCCCGACCTGAAGGTAGGCTTCAATTTTCTTAAATCAAGAATATTATATGGATCAAATGCTGTTTTCTTTTTTGTTTTGTTGTTGTTTTGGTGATCTTCCTCATATGTAGATTAAAGTACAGACATGTTGTTAAAATAATACTGGAAAGAAAGAAAGAAAGAAATGTGGAATCTTTATGGATTAAAATGAAGACAGTTTAAATCTTTGTTGTCCTGTAAGTGAAATCTGATTTTCAACCAGAACTCAAATCAGCTCTTCATTGATCATGTGGACTGAGTACAGAGTAAGAAAGCAGCACAACACTGTGGAATTGTTGTTTTAAAACCTGGAGGACTACAAGTTAATGTGCAATATTATTTAAAAACAAATAGATGAATTTACTGTAAATGAAGGTACAGTAGTCTACAATTTGGAGTGTGTGTGCCTTTTGCATTGGAAACTTATCAGGAATGAGTGGCGGACAGGGACAGTAATTCAGGCTGGGAATTTGACGTCATTCCAGGCCTTCCTTTTCATGCAGACTTCTAATTTTGTATTCTAACCCTATTTGTTGATATAACAGTTAAAAGAAATATGGGAGTGACCAATAAGTGCTCTATTTGAATACAGGATTTTCATTGAAAACCCTGTATTCAAATGTTATAGTAATGAACCCTAAAAAAAAATCCTGTCATCCGTAGGCCTACTTTGAAATAAATGAAAGGGCACTATATGCAGGCCTGTTTCACTCCTCCCTGTGTATGTGGAAAATGAATCAAATGAAAAGTAAGGACTATTAATGACAACAAACTGCAGCAGAGACTAATGTTAACTGCTCCTCTCCTCTCCCTCAGTGTGTGTACAGCTGAAACACAGACAGGCAGTGGTGGAGAGTTGTCAACAACTTAACTCACTAATTTAACAACACAAACTCTATAAAAGAAGAATCCAAATGACAAAAAATACTGCTGTGAATGATATAAACAAAAGCTATAACCTTCTTCACTGAATTGCCCTCCTGGTGAACATGTCACTTATTTTACAATATTTAGCTGCATCAGTGGCAAGGGCTTTGCGTTTTCTGTCCCTCTCCCTCTCTGCTCCACCTTTCCTTTTTGTGATTACGTACGCCAGATAAGTGGATTTGACTGGTCCGGACACCAGGAATTGTCCCGGTGCTCCCGATGTGCAGTCCGCCTCAAACGTCATGCTTATTCACAGCTACAGTTTCCTTATTACACACTGAATGTCTTTGGATTAAAAACATCCTAAACTTAAAATGTGTTTTGCTTATCGTTGCTTCACTTTCAATTCATAGATTCTAGATTTTTTTAAATGAGGGAGAGAGTAATTTCTACTTTAATTGTTTTAGATATCAGATAAAAAATTAGTCAAAGCTGATCCATTTTTATGTGTTAAACACAGCTGCCTAAAACAGTCACGAAAATGTGTAATGAAATTCTCATGAAAGGCAGTTTCCTCTTTAATATGGGATCCACTGACTGTGAAAGCCTGATTTCGTCATCTTGGGTTTTAGCACATAGTTTTATGCAGTAATTAACCATGACTTTATGTCTTTCAATCTTTCAGCTCAAGAGGAGGAAGAAATTGTGTACGATGAGGTGAAGGTGGTGCAGAAAAAAGCAGAACAAGCAGCTGATGGTAAGTTCAAAAGCAATGTAATAGATTTTTGTGAAGTATTTTCTTTCACTTTCCTCTTTTACATATGATACATTTACTGTGAAAGTCTGATTGCATCATCTTGGGTTTCAGCACATAGTTTTAAAGCTGTTTGAGGGTCAACAGCTGTTATTCTAGGGAAAATACTGAAGGACTTGTAATCCTAAAAGATATGATTTTGGGATAACATTAATCACAAACAAAAAGGTAAAAATAGGAATGGAATAGGCTTTTAAAAGACCATGAACACTATGCAGTAATTAACCATGACTTTGTGTCTTTCAACCTTTCAGCTCAAGAGGAGGAAGAAATTGTGTATGATGAAGTGAAGGTGGTGCAGAAAGAACCAGAACAAGCAGAACAAGAAGCTGACACAAATGGTAAGTTCAAAAGCAATGTAAGCTACATTTACATATTACTGCTACTGGGAACATTTCTAGTAGTGCCTTTAGTACTGCTGCAACTACTATCACTACTTTAACATCAGCGGTAACATCAGTAACCCTGAAGGCAGTGTAGGAAATTTAAGGAATATTTAAGGGGGAAACCTTTTTCCCCACTGGCACTTTCACCTCACCCTTTCAACAAGATTTTATTTAGGATGAACCTCTCATATGAAACCACTAGATGGCAGTATAGTGATGATCCTGAAATCATGATACTATTTAATAGGCTCAATCTTAATAGATTTAGCAACATTTCTGGGGGGATAATATCACGTTCAGATCTCCTACAAGTCAAAACCAGTGATTTCATCATTGTGGATCTGATGTACTGTTTGTCACAGCCTCAGATGTTTCACAAAATTACAGATTAGTAGCTGCAAGTAGTGTCAAGAGAGGCAACATAAGTGTATTATTCCTTCTTTAATGATGCAGATCTAGAAATAACTTCTTTTTTTTCTGTCATTCCCAAATTTTAAGCATTGATGAAATTATATATATTATACATTATCTGTTTACGTGTATTCATTCATTGTTTTCTTTATATTCAAGAATGCTGAAAAGGTTTGATGCTTGATAATGCCATAGTTGAACCATGCCCAAATATGATCAGATCCAACACATCTACAGCATACATAATTGAGTCTATTGGTTTATAGATGAGGACAATTATTGGGGAGGTTCATGACATGGACTGTAATTCAGGGGATGGTTCACTAGGGTTATACTTCATTACATACACTGGTCAGGACACAATGATGAGAGTCTGTTGCAGTGAGGGAAACTTTACTGATGGTGCAGGACGGTCACAGTACAGAGTAGGTATACAGTATTGTTATAGGAATCCGTTTGTGTGGTTTCTGCAATAAATACAAACAGATAACAACATTGGTGTTAATATTACACTGACTGCAGTAGTATAATAAATACAGTATACAAACATTACCACCAGTGCATTAACTTTCCCATACACATTCCTGCAATATACAATTTTCCTCTAAACTGCACAATATATCTATAATACTCAACTCAGCTTAACTAAACATCAAAGGCAGACCACGCTGACTACACACAAGTCGCAAAATATAGCTGCACACACAAACACTACACATGACCAAACTCACCAGAGATCTGCCGTTATTGACCAATATTGTACATGGAAATAATAACCTGAACATTACCTATCAGCATAACACATATATACCATAAGGCACATTATGCATGATACAGACAATACAAAGTTTAACAACTTCTAGAGCAATTAGTGGCAGTAAACACCAAATTAGCAGCTAAGCTAACACAATAGTGGCAGTAAACACCAAATTAGCAGCTAAGCTAACACAATAGCAGCCGTCATATCAACAATATTGCAAATGAATAAACAGCATGAATAATACACTCACCCTTGTCAAAAACGCACATGAACAAACAATACTGCATCATAAAGAACTACAACTTCTCCAACAACGTGAGCTGTGTCCACTTTTATCATAACACGAAGAATGGTGTGTCAGTCGCCATGCACAGCAATATGACATCGCCCCCAAGTGGTCACAGAGCATAGAAACCAATATGAAAATAAACATGAAGTATATTTGGAGCCTTTCTAACAACAATGTCAGGGAACACAGCTCCATTCCTCATGGCCCATAATATCCAACCTCTGACTACCTCTACTATGTTCAGAGAGACAAGTAATTGTTTGCTTGCTGCCATAGCATCACTATCAGGGTGTCTCCTCTTTTCCCCAAAATGAGCAGACTTACTGTCTCAAGGGATGACAGTGTCTCACAGTCAAGATTTGGTGCAGTCTTAAAATGACTTCAAAGGCTAGTTTGACCCAGGAAGAGACAGGGGAAGGACCTGCAAACATAGAGACACTGCATTTATGTGGCACACGCTTTAACCATTCAACTAACCAAGCAGTCCACCTGGTCATGTTTTATCAGAAATACTAGCATGGCAGGATTGGCCAGTAACTAATACTGAAGAATGCTAATAAGTAGTGTGTTTTGGTACTAGATGCTTGACAAAAATCAATAAATAATACAAAATACAAACTTGTATCAACATAATAATTTAATATTTGTATTAAATAGTCCTTAATATGTGTGCACTAGTCTGTCTAATTATATTTAGATTAAATGTTTCAGTACAGCTCATACTGTTCTCCTGACAATAATGAAGATATTCAAGCAGTAAGATATAAGTTTTTTGTATCTGAGGCAGTCATAGCAGTGGGGATGTTTAACTGCACTTGAATTTAATTGAATTTACTTTATTGTCCACCTTAGTTGAAATTTGTCTTCAGCTTCCTCCAATACAATAAAAATACAAACAATACACCATATAATGAAGACATTAAAAACATACACAACACTACACAACATAAGTTCACCTATCAAACATTGTGGGTGGTTCAGGTATGATCCTTTTCTTTCTCTGGTCAGCTAAAGTAAATATCACTGCTCATACTAACTACATTGTTTTTGGTCTGTAAATATCTCAACAAACAATTAATGGATTGTCACGACGAACTATTAGATTCTTTGAAAGACTGTACAGACATCCATGGTCCCCAAAGAACGAAGTTGGTTTCCTCTGGTGCCACCAGCAGGTCAAATGTGAAAAATCTCAACATCTACTTGATGAATCAACACAAAGTTGATGGTTCATGGTTCCCAGAAGGAAAATTCTTAACACATTTAACTTTCTCCTTGTCCTTATCATCACCATGAGGCTAACATGTGACTTTGAGGGAAATATCTATGATGAATTGTCATGAAATTTGGTCAAGATATTTGATTCTAGTGAGTTGGTGATCTCTTGACTTTTTTTCTAGCAGCATCATCAGGTCAAAATGTTCATTTGTCCAACAATTTGGTTTACAACCAAATACCTCAACACAGCCTCAGCTGTACTTTGTGCTAATGATCAAATGCTCACATGCTAAAAAGCTGAATGGAAATGATGAACATGGGTAAGCCTTTTTGCTGAGTAAGTGTGACAAATCTGAGCTCACACCTTTATTGTTTCTCACCCTGCAGCATAGATAGTAATTCTGAACTATGAATATTATTTGACGTCCTTGTTTATTTTCTTGTTTGTTTTCTCAGGATTGTTGCCAGATCAGAAAGTCACCAACAAACTTCGCCACTATCAGCTGATGGCTTTCTGTTTGTTGATTTTTTGTGTCATTTTGCTGTTCGGCACGATAGCAGTCAGTGTCTACTGTAAGTATACAAAACAGACAGTCCACACATGAACTCAGACTGAGACCGACATTTAAAAACCACCAGTTTTCTTCTGTAACTTCAATTTGATGATATGACCTGTCATATGTTTCTATTGTTTTCCAAAACCCATTAAAAACAAATGATTGAACCACGCAGTTATGGAGGTACAGAACAGAATTCAAATCCAAAAAGCAGAAAGAATATAAGAGCAAAACTATCCAAACTGCAATCAAAAAATGTTAGTAAAAAAAATGTGTGATTAAAATATGAATCAAAAACTTTTGTTTGAGGATCCAAACGTTTACCTTGCTGTTGAGCTCAATCTCACTTCTTCCAGGAAAAGCTGCTCAAAAGCAAGCAAAACTTTTGAATTCACAATTAAAAACATTTTATTTGCATTTTAATCACAAATTTATTTTACTTTGTTTAATGCAGTGTCGATAGTTTTGCTCTCAAATCTCATTTTTGATTGTACACCTATTCTGTTTGATTGTATAATAAAGACAAAAAGTACTAAAAGTACTAAAAGTTGCTAAAAGTAACTCCATACTCCATAATGCAGCTTTCTCAATAAACATGGACACTTCAGTTTTTGAGATACCGTCCTGGTGCCATGAAGGGTTACTAACACAAAATCCGTGGCTGAAAAAAAGTTATCAGCAAATACACCATTTATTTACTTGTAGTAATATTTACTTAAAAACTACAGTGTACACTGGTTTAAAGATGATAAGATTTACAGCGATGGACGAACACGTATCATCAATGTTTACTAAATGATGGCATAATGGAATGAGATTAGATCTACTTTAAACTGTAAATACTGTGACACACTACTAATGTTACAGTCAACTGTCCTAATATCAAAACACATGAGATGCTGCTCAATACATCAAACAACTAGCTGCATGTCTGTCAGCAGCTTTAACATTTTAGAAACACAACAGGAGCCTGTAACTTCCAAAAGTCTGGAAAACCTGAAGTTAAACAGACAAGAAGTAGCTTCCAACAGTGGCAAAATGACTAATCCAAAATGATATTATTACTATCAATTAAGAGGCAAATTTTCCTTTTGCAGTTTCTTTGTTTTATCGTGAGAATAATGAAAGAGAGCTGAAGCAGTTAAAAGAAAACCAAACAACTCTACTGGAGATCATTCACAAGCTGACAGACCTCAACAACACACTCAGCTCAGAAAATGAAGGGTTGAGGAGAGACAACGATAATCAGACAGTCATCATTGGAAACCTGACACAGGAATATAAAGTCTCAGAATTGAAGATCGCAGACCTGACTGACGAAAACAACAAACTAACTGTGGATAAGCAGCAGCTGGAGACACAAAACCAACAGCTGGAGAAAGAGAAGAACAACTTAACAGAACAAATACGAAACATAGAGAACAACGTTACTGTAGCCCAGCAGATCATTGTTGCCTACTGCCCAATAAAAGATGAAAGTAAGTTCAGATCTCATAACTCAAGTCCAAAAATAACCAATAATAATGTAACAATGCAGTAATGTTGTTTATTTGTTGGTTTCTGTTATTTCAGACAGACAGTGTAAACCTTGCCAAAATGGCTGGCTGCACCACCAGTCCAACTGTTATGTAATCCATAACGCTGATCCTGCTGATCAGAAAACCTGGGAGATAGCTCGAGAGATCTGCAGAGCAAAGAAATCAGACTTGGCTGTAATAGTTAATGAAGATGAAAAGGTAATGAGAAAACTGTGGGAATGTTATGACGGCCTGTATGAAATGAAACGGTATTTTCTGAGTCTGTGAGCCACAGTGTGTTTATTTAAGTTCAGTGTTTAAATATCTCTCATAAGTGTCTTTCTGTTGTCCTCAGACATTCATCAGAGATAACAGTTATGAAACAGAAGGACTCACTGGCTACTGGATTGGACTGAGAGCTGAAGCAGAGAAATGGAAGTGGATCAATGGAAGTTATCTGACTAAAACGTAAAAGTCACATTCCTAAACAGTTTGAATTATAAAATCTATCAGCCTTGATCTAAACATTATGTTCTTCCCTCAGATCCTGGATGACACAACCTGCTAACAACGGCTACTGTGCAATTTCTGTCAAAAACCAAGAATGGAGTTCAGTCAGCTGTGGAAACAAAAACGGTTGGATCTGCAAAAAGGCGGCTTTATCTGTTTAAACAGTGAGAAGCCTCACATGAGAAGGTTACTGGATACTTTGTAAAGATTAATAACATGTAAGATCATATCAACTGGATTGTAAATATCAATACAAAGAGTTTTTTATTCAGAATATGGGATTTTTTTTCTCCAAGCTATTAATGTGCTCTATGCGTGTGTGTGTGCTTTTGCGTGTGTATGTGTGTTTGTGAGTGCGTTTGTGTGTGTGTGTGTGCGCGCGTTTGTTTGTGTGTGTGTGTGTGTGTGTGTGTGTGTGCGCGCGTTTGTTTGTGTGTGTGTGTGTGTGTGTGTGTGTGTGTGTGTGTGTGTGTGTGTGTGTGTGTGTACTAAACAGATAAAAGCTGTTCTTCTTCTGCTTTGTTAGAGATGAGATGTTGTTTCCTGTTTTATCTTCATGTAACAGTTTAATTATTACTGCTGATTGGTCAACATGGGGAGCTGCATTACTTGTTCTCAACTAAATGTTCCCAGAGTGAAAATGTCAGTAAGCTTTCATCAAGTCAAATAACATTACACAGATTTAAAGTTACTGTCATCAGGAGTGTAAAAGTGGAGAAGAATCAACGATTGGTTTGATCATTTTAATCTAAGACTGTGGATATCCATATGCATATATGTTCTGCTCCGTGGTCATCTTCTATTGGGTAAAATCATATATGCAGATATGTTTAACCAATCACAGATGATTTCTTTGTTCTGTTAGAAACTATAATAGTTTGGGCATACTCTTTGCTCGTTGAGATGAGCTCATGTCATTCTGTATGTATGCTGTCTCCTTATTGTACAATTATAATTGTTTAATCTTCAACCCAGAAGTGTTGAGACAATTTCAATGACATGAGTAATTTGGGTTCAGTATCTTGCCCAAGAACACTTCAACATCTGGACTGGAGGAGCCGGGAATCGAACCACCAATCTTCAGATTAGTGGCCGACCTGGTCTTTCTCCTGAGTCACAGCTGCCCCATTAACAGCTGCAGCTACATAAAAACATGAGAAACATTTGGATTTTTAAAAAGTAACAGTCAGCCTCTGTGTATTTCTGTCAATCAAAGTTTAAAGTTCACCATCTGAGATGGAAATTTAAAAGTTTACGGATTTAATATTTCATTGATGGTTTTAATTCTGCTTTGAAGTTGTAACAGTTGTTTGTTTAGCGGCTAATGCTAATGAGTTCTTCTGTCAGTAAATCTTCTTTAATGGTTTTAACCTGGTGTGTCTGCAGCATAAGCGTAACTTTTATCTTTATTGAATACATTTCCATGTTTCTCTGCACACTGAAAACACATCAGATGAACACACATTTCTACCTTTTAATAAAACGTTCTATTCATAAAGTCATAAGTAACAACGATGTGTATATTAAGTTAAGTTATATTAAGTTAATATTTCATTTTATCAGATGGATCTTCTGTCTCAGCAGAAAGAAAAGAGAATATGTATTTGATGATATGATGTTAATAACAACACAGTGGTGCACTCTGCCCTCAGTTAGTTATTCTCATACAGGCAGTGAGATAGCCAATCCTACTAGGCCTGTACTATTTATTAATTTTGTTTTATAACTTATTTTAATGTGAAGACATTTATTTTTAAATTGTATGTTGAATGTTGACATTCTGGTTTTTAAAACACTTTTTAGATGTAATAAAAGGGACTTCACCAGGGGCAATTCTAGGATCAGAACTTTAGGGGGGGCTCAGCTCCCAATGAGAATTTGACATTCAATGCTCAGTGACATTTTTTGTACATTTATTAGTCAAATGCATCCTTCTGGTGCACTCTGAGAGCAACATTAAGAGGTTATAAGTGACATATTTCATGTAACCAAAACTCTTGTTTTTTATTAATGAATTGTTAAAACTGCACTCATAACTTCTTGCATTCATGTTCCACTTGTGTAAACCACACTCAGGAAAGTTAATTATTGAACCACATGATGCATAAACGTATCAACACCAAATGTCAACATATCAGCTGACTGGGCACAACATAGTCTGCAGAGTGAAGGGAACACAAATGTTAGCAGTATTAATGAAATCTCATTTCACAGGCCTGGTCCAAGGGTAACAGTACAGCACAGTATTCAAACATGAAGCTGGAAATAACGATGGATTGGTAGAAATGTGCAATAAAAACAAATGCATTGAATGACTTGCAGTAATTGCTTCTGTTTTTTTTATTCCATACAGCAATTATTATTGCAAAGGGAGAAAGATTCAAACACGTCAGTTACTTTCAAGGAAGCCTGGTGATTTCAAAGGCCAAACAACAAATAGTGAATTCAACATGAAACTCCAAATTAGTCTTATCAACCCTTATTTACCCAGCTGAAGTGCCTTTGAGCAAGGCCTGCTCAACGGCTGTTTTATGACTGAGCCTGACCTCAGTGAACATCACATGTTTTGAGAGCTTCCTCTTTCTGTGACAAAAAGCACAACAGAGCAACTACTTCAGTAATTGACCAATAACATACTCAAATTAATTCTTCACCACATGGCAGCAATATATCAGAGATTAAGTGCGTCTGAACACTCTTTCACAACGTACAATGGTGTGTGAGGATTTACAGACCATTATGAATCTTAGTGCTCCATGATAGACAGTGTCCAGCAAATTAAGAGAATGAGTAAAAACATTATCAGCAGTATCATCAGCATAAAGATGTACAGAGTATTGACTTAGATGATGAAAAGACTGGTACCTAGAACTGAACCTTGTGGTACATCTTTGGTTGTGTAAAGAAAGCTGGAGGAGAGACCACTGATCCACATTGCTTACAGTTAGAGAGGTCATTTAGAGAAGCAGCCAACAGCTTCATCTGACAGTCCTATGTCTGAAACCTCTAACATAAGATGTTGTGGTTAATGGTGTCAATTGCCTCACACAAGCCAACGAAAAGTGCAGCACAGTAACTCTTGGCACCTGAAGCCTCCATAACATAATTTAAAACTTTTGAGGAAGTGGTTTCTGTACTGTGTTGCTTCCTAAAACTGATACTCAAACTCAAACACTGATGATGATGTTATTTATCTAAGCCAGTACCGGTTCACCCAATACGCATACTACGCACATTGCGTAGAGCCCCGCAAACTCATAGAGGCCCCCGTGGGGGAAAAAAAACAAAAAAACCTGACGACGTGACCGTCCGTCGCGCTGCTCACGCACGTCAGATTGCCAGTGCATGCATGTGCATCAACGGCATCAGCAAGATGAAGTGGAGTTATCCCTCGGGAAGTGAAAAGAAAAAAAAGAAAGTGCATGAAAATGAACAGCGGGAACAGCAGTCAGGTAACTCTCCTCTCCGGGTGGGAGAGTGGGAGGGACGGGGCCAGTCCGTGTTTGACCTACATAACAGGGCGGTGAGCCCTGGGTGAACAGCGCGGCGTCAACTCACACCGGGAGCGTTACAGCAGCGGACCGGAGCATGCTCTGGTAGAGAAAGCTGCCTTTTAAAATGACGTTGCACTGTTGATACAGTAATTACGGCAGTACAATCAAACCCGAACGAGTGCCTTTAGTCTACAGTAATTACTGTAGTAGCAGCACAACTAAATGGCCCGGTTTTGTTAACTTGCTCAATTTTGGTTGATTTGGTAATTTTCTTTGATTTATGTGCTTATCCCATCTGTCAGTAGGCTACGTAGCTAGATGGAGTCTTTATCTGACTGTTTTATTCATGTTTGTTGGTTTGTTGCTGAAATACGATCAGGAGGCTGCACGGGTTGTTTTATTTTGAAAAACGGAAGTTTTATTTTGCTGATTCAGTGTCGGACTTCCTGTCTGGTGCAATCTGCTCTGTTGAGCTTGTCGCGAGTTGGCAACGGCTCCGTCAAAAATAGAAATGCTACCTATTGATAGCGATGCGGCGCGGGAGCCGCTGCTGAGACGTTGCTGACACGCTGCTGAAACGTTCCCGGTGGAGATACTCTCATTGATTATAGTATCAGCTCCGGTAAACGCGGCGCAGCTGTAACGCGCCGCTGCCGAGTGGAAATTGGGCTTGAGTGTATTTACAACTGCACTTAAGCCCAATTTCCACTGAGTCCGGCAGCGGCGCGTTACAGCTGCGCCGCGGTCACCGGAGCTGATAGGTAACACTATAATCAATGAGAGTATCTCCACCGGGAACGTTTCAGCAGCATGTCAGCAACGTCTCAGCAGCGGCTCCCGCGCCGCAGCACTATCAATAGGTAGCATTTCTATTTTTGACGCAGCCGTTTCCAACTCGCGACAAGCTCAACAGAGCAGATTGCACCAGACAGGAAGTCCGACACTGAATCGGCATAATAAAACTTCCATTTTTCAAAATGAAACAACCCGTGCAGCCTCCCGATCGTATTTCAGCAACAAACATGAATAAAACAGTCAGATAAAGACTCAATCTAGCTACGTAGCCTACTGACAGATGGGATAAGCACAAAAATCAAAGAAAATTACCAAATCAACCAAAATTTAGCAAGTTAACAAAATCAGGCCGTTTAGTTGCGCTGCTACTACAGTAATTACTGTAGACTAAAGGCACTCGTTCGGGTTTGATTGGGCTGCCGTAATTACTGTATTAACAGTGCAACGTCATTTTAAAAGGCAGCTTTCTCTACCAGAGCATGCTCCGGTCCGCTGCTGTAACGCTCCCGGTGTGAGTTGACGCAGGGCAGAGGACGGAGGTAAACCGTAGCACAGCCGTTCCGCGCCGCTGACGGACCCAGTGGAAATCCCCAGTTATACAAAATGGAAAATAATGGATAAATATTTACTAAGATTGAATTTTGTTTGCTTGGATAGCCCACAGGCACATATTAGATGCAGATATATTAGTGAATAAATAAAACTTGTGAAATATTATGACAATGGTGCTAAATAGGTTAAATAATAATCACCTACATTTTAAGTATATGAAGGTAAAACAAGTGCAGTCAATTTGATGGAACTGAATTAATAGTAGCCTGATCTATATTTTACAGGTGCTATGCTTAAGTTCCTAACATGCAGCACAGAGTCCGGTCAGTCAGCCAGTGGAGGGAAAGAACCAGATAAGACAGGCACAGATGAGCCACCTTCAACCAGCACAGAGCAATCATATGCAGCCGCCTCAGCAAGTACAAGCAGCAGCACAGGTCCAGTACAGCCATCCAGAAAGTGCAGAAAGGGACACTTTTAATGGTGAGTAATTTGTTACACACTAAACACTAAAATGAGAGGAATCCAAGATGGCGCCAGCGTGTGCGGCCTGCCCTCTGCCGACTCTGCTATGTTTGATGTTTGTTGCTGTATTACTCTGTGTTTTCTGCCAAGATTCCTTTGCCCTGCTGGTATATAATCGCCAAACACTTCTTGACATTAGAGCATCCCAAAAAACACTGCCAAACTTTGATTTGGGTGATCAAACCTCGGGTCTTCCTCCTCCACTGGCGTCTGTGCCAGCTTACCTGCTGCATTCACCGGCTGTCATCCCTCGGAGGAAGCGATCCAGAAGACGCGGAAAGAGGGCAGGTGTCTTGGTGAAACTCAAGATCCTCAGACGATCCACCTGTTGGACCGATCCTCGCCTTCCTGTCAGAGGATCCCAGGTGCGGCCGCTGTGTCTTCGTTGGATCCAGCCTGTCGTCCCTTCCCGCCAAGCCGCTGGAGGCCTTCACCTGCCGGCGGAGGTCCGCCCTCCCAGATGTCGGGTCCGCAACGGCGGTGTGGATCTTAGGAATCTTCGGCCTCTGTGCCGCGTTTCCACCCAGGCCTGCAAGGAGATTACTCTCAGCCTGGCTCTCTTGAATGCTAGATCGCTAGCAAACAAGACTTTTATCTTGAATAACTTCTTCACTTCACGTGAACTGGATTTTATGTTTCTGACAGAGACGTGGAGTCAAGTCGGTGAGTCTATCCAGTTCTCCGAGTTGCTACCCCCTAACTGTCTCTTCTTTAACTCCCCCGTACCACTGGCCGAGGTGGAGGGGTTGCATCTGTATTTAAATCCAGTTTTCAATGTCGATTGTCACCGTCGATCTCCTTCTCCAGCTTTGAGCTGCAGACATTCATTGTAGACTTTACTGCACCTGTCCTGTGCGCTGTAGTCTATCGTCCGCCTCAGTTCAATAAGGATTTTATTAAGGACTTCACAGACTTTGTGGCAGGAGTGTCAGTGAACTATGATCGGTTTTTAATTGTTGGGGATATTAATATCCATGTCTGCTGTGAATCCCGTCCTTTGGTGAAAGACTTTCTGAATCTCATTGACTCTTTTAATCTTACTCAGTCCGTGTCTGATCCAACACATGAGAAGGGACACACACTGGACCTTATATTATCCTTTGGTCTGCAGTTAAATGTCAGTGAGATTTGTGACACACGTATGTCCGATCACTTTGCTGTTTTATTTAATATTACACTGCCTCTCTCCCATGTGAAACTGTGCGCCACAAACCGCTGTGTGCGCACAATTAACCCTTCAACTGCTTCTGAGTTTTCTGCAGCATTTAATCACTGTGCTACATACTCAGGATCATTATGGTACTCTTACTCCTGATGAGTTTTTAGACACTTTTAATTGTACTTGTACTGACATATTAGATTTGGTGGCTCCTTTTAGGTGCAAACGTCCTAAGCCTGTAACAGAGCCACGGCTTAATGACACCACACGCACTTTAAGGCATGCATGTAGACGCGCTGAGAGGAAGTGGAAGAAAGATCATCTACATGTTTCTTTGGACATTTTAAATAACAGCCTATTGCAGTACCAGAAAGCTGTTAAAGCTGCCAAGAGTCAGTTTTTCTCCAATCTTGTGTCAGCTAATAGTCATAAACCTCAGTTCCTGTTCAGTACTTTAAATACTCTTTTAAACCCTTGTGACCACAGTGGTGTTGTTCCTTCACTTAAATTATGTGAAGATTTTCTAAGGTTTTTTATTGGCAAGATCTCCGATATTAGGTCCTCTCTTTCGCTGTCTGCATTGGATCCTGCCATCTCTCCTGTTTGCCCTGCTGTTTTTGACACATTTGAGCAAGTGTCTCTTTCAGCTTTAAATGATATTGTCCAGCACCTCAGACCTTCTCACTGTCCTCTTGACAGCATTCCACCCCGTCTTTTTAAGGATGTTTTCCATATTATTGGGCCCTGTGTTATGGATCTGATAAATTCATGTTTGATGTCGGGATGTGTCCCAGCTGCCTTTAAACATGCTGTGGTCCAGCCCCTCATCAAAAAACACAATCTTGACCCCACAGTCTTATCTAACTTTAGGCCTATCTCCAAGCTTCCCTTTCTTTCTAAGGTGTTGGAGAAGGTGGTTAACAAACAGCTGCAGTCTTTTATTGACCTAAATGGCATTTCTGAGAAGTTCCAGTCTGGTTTTAAGTCACGCCATAGCACTGAAACTGCACTTTTAAGGATTTTAAATGACCTTTTTTTATCTGTTGACTCTGGGAACTCTGCTGTTCTGGTCCTTCTGGATCTGACAGCTGCCTTTGACACAGTGGATCACAACATCCTCCTGTCTCGCTTAAACACCTGTGTGGGCATTAAGGGTACTGTTCTTAAGTGGTTTCAGTCATATCTCTCTGACAGAAGCTTCTCTGTCCAGATGGGCCAGTATACTTCGGCCACTTCCCCCCTGAGCTGTGGGGTGCCTCAGGGTTCTATTTTGGGCCCCCTCCTCTTTTCGATATATATGTTGCCATTGGGATCCATATTTAGAAAGCACGATGTCTCATTTCATTGCTTTGCAGATGACGTGCAAATCTATCTGCCCTTAAAAGCAAATGAGCAAGCCTCTGTCCAGGTCTTATTACACTGCCTCAAGGACATTCAATCTTGGATGGAAGTGAACTTTCTCTCCATGAACAAAAATAAAACAGAGATTATTTTATTCGGGAAACAAAATCTCCTAGATGGCTATGACAGCGCCATTGGCACCCTGAAGCCTCACTGTCACCCATCTGCAAGGAACCTTGGTGTTATTTTGGACAGTGACTTCAAGTTTGATAAACAGATAAGCTCAATCGTGAAAACAAGCTTCTTCCAGCTAAGACTAATAGCAAAAGCTAAGGCTTATCTCCCCAGAAATGATCTGGAGAAAGTCATTCACACCTTTGTTACCTCACGGTTAGACTACTGTAACTCCTTGTTTGTTGGTCTCGACCAGTCAGCACTGCGCCGTTTACAGGTAGTCCAGAATGCAGCCGCCCGCCTGCTGACTGGAAAGAAACGGCGCGACCACATCAGTCCTGTCCTTGCATCCTTGCACTGGCTGCCTGTTCACTTTAGGATCCAGTTCAAGGTTTTATTAATTGTTTTTAAGTGTTTTAATGGTCTGGCACCATCTTATTTATCAGAGCTTATACAGCCTCACAGTACATCTAGAGCACTGAGGTCAACAAACCAGCTGCTCTTGGCTGTACCTCGGTCCAGACTCTCTACTCGGGGGGACAGAGCCTTCTCAGTGGCGGCCCCCAAGCTGTGGAACAGCCTACCTTTCCACGTTAGAGCTGCACAGTCTGTAGAGCACTTTAAAACACTACTAAAAACATATCTGTTTTCCTTGGCGTTCAATCCCAGCTAGGCGAGAATCCTTGGCTTCCTACTTTTTATTTATTTTATTTATTTTACTTTTTATTTGTTTTATTCTAATTTTAGTTTTTTAAACTGAGCTCTTACTATTCATTTATTGTTTTTATTTATTATTATATTGTGTGTGATTATATTGTATTTTAATATCTGTACAGCACTTTGGTTCAACTGAGGTTGTTTTTAAATGTGCTTTTTAAATAAACTTGACTTGACTTGACTTGACTTACACATTTAGTTCAATTTGATTTGGTCTGTATTTGTTTTGAATTTGACTAACAGGTGGCGACACTAGTGCAATATGTTTAAAGGGGGGATGAGTGGAAGCACTGGGTGTGAGGTGCGACTGTTCAGTTAAGAGGGCCCCTTAGTAGAATTTTGCCTAGGGCCCCATGGAGGTCTGAACCGGCTCTGATCTAAGCTTAGCTAAATACAAAGTTTCCTGATGGGTCTGTAGTTGTTCAACACTGTGGGATCACCACCTCTCATGAGAGTACAAAACAGTTTTCCTGACCAAAACGGAAATGAAATGTTCACATTCGTCACATTTTCACAGTTCATCAAGCAAGCTGTTTGATCCAATGCAGACTATCAAGTTTGGACAAGTTTGGACAGTTTTACAAATTGTACTCCCTCTTTGAAAACAGCCTAACTCAAAGTATCAGAGGTGTATATATACTATATACTACATTTTAAGGTCACTGTGTTTAAAAGAGGATGTAGAATTTATAGTAGGGTGGCTATCATTTGTCAAGATCTCTTGCTCTGGACCAGGAAGGAGAGTCCATTTTTCTTCATTTTTATTAATTTCAAAGTAGAAAACTCAAACAAAATCTCAACCTACACATTTATAAATATTGCCTAGAAAACATCAATATGACAAATCATAAAAATTACACAAACAGGACATAAATTGGCATAAGTGGGCAAAAATACAGATACAAATGAACGAAAAGAGGAAATATCAGAGTTATAATTTGCTCTGTAAGTACTAACAAAGACATTACATCTCTAAAACAAAGCAGCTGAACCAGGGACCAAATCTACTGAATATAGAACATGTCCAAACAAAGCAGACAGATACATACAAAACTAGGTCATAGTGGTGCAGTCTCATGGTAAGAGTAAAGGCTTTGTGTGTGTGTGTGTGTGTGTGTGTGTGTGTGTGTGTGTGTGTGTGTGTGTGTGTGTGTGTGTGTATATATATAGATAAATTACACACCTCAGTTTAACACCCCAATTTCCTAGAACAGAGGTGTCAAAACCACCAGTTTATTTTGGTTGTTGTAAGAACACCATGAATTGAATTCCTATACTAAGTAAACATCAAAGATAAAAAAAAGTTAAACTCTCTTCCTGAGTGCAGTGTTCATAATTATTTCTTTAATTTCAGACCAGTCATGCATGCAAATGATTTTCTCAACCAAAAGCAGAAGTTGTTCATTTTAAAACTGCGAGTGATCAGCAAAGGAAACAGACACTTCTGCTCTTTGGTTGCTCTCTGGCAGTCCGAGCTCAACAGACAGACTGTAGAGATGGAAGAGGAGGAGATTAACTATGCTTCAGTTGTATTTAAAACTAAGACCAACTCCCGACCTGAAGGTAGGCTTCAATTTTCTTAAATCAAGAACATTATATGGATCAAATGCTGTCTTCTTTTTTGTTTTGTTGTTGTTTTAGTGATCTTCCTCAAATGTAGATTAAAGTACAGACATGTTGTTAAAATAATACTGGAAAGAAAGTTATTTGGAATCTTGGATTAAAATGAAGACAGTTTAAATCCTATAAGTGAAATGATGATTGATGATGTTTAACCAGAACTCAAAACAAATATAAATCAGCTGAGACACAGACAGGCAGTGGTGGAGAGTTTGATTGCTGTGCGTCACAGAGTGGTGTGATTACGTACGCCAGATAAGTGGATTTGATTGGCATCTGGTGACTCATTCTTGCTTGCTATATTGTTGCTGGTGAAGTTGACTGTTAAAGTCAGGCCAGAACGACCATCAGTCCACCAGGAATTGTTCCAGTGCTCCAAATGTGCAGTCCACCTCTGTCAGGAACTGTTAAATGTCATGCTTATTCACAGCTACAGTTTCCTTATTACACACTCGACGTCTTTGGGTTAAAGACCCCCTAAACTTAAAATGCGTTTTGCTTATCGTTGCTTCACTTGCATGTTTGAGCTTCACTGTGCAGAATGATGTATGTACAGAGTTTTCATCTGCTGCAGCAAGAATGTTTCTCTCATCTTAAATTTGTAAAATCATAGATTTTGGATTTTTTTAATGAGGGAGAGAGAGTAACCCTTCAGATAAATTATTAGTCAAAGCTGATCATTTTTAAGTGTTAACAATATGAAAGTTCCACCGAGATCACAGCTGCATAAAACAGTCACTAAAACATATGATGAACTGGATCTTTGTGAAGTATTTTCTCATGAAAGGCAGTTTCCTCTTTAATATGGGATCCACTGCCTGTGAAAGCCTGATTTCATCATCTTGGGTTTTAGAATATAGTTTTGACCGTGACCATAACATTATGTCCTTCAATCTTTCAGTTAAAAAGGAGGAAGAAATTGTGTATGATGAGGTGAAGGTGGCGCAGAAAAAAGCAGAACAAGCAGCTGATGGTAAGTTAAAAAACAATGTAAGCATCATTTACATATTACTGCTACTGGGAACATTTCTAGTAGTACCTTTAGTACTGCTGCAACTACTATCACTACTTTAACATCAGCAGTAATATCAGTAACCCTGAAAGCAGGGTAGGAAATTTAATTTAATTAATATTGTTTTGTGTAAAAAAAAAAAAAGAAAAGAAAAAGATTTGGGACTAAAAAGCTTGCTTCATTTGGTACATTGAGCTGAGTATCGTTAGTCAGCAGCACTGATCTGATCACTCCACCAATCAGTAAGACCCAAGTAGGCTGTAACATTAAAGTTGTCTACAGTAGCCAACTTGCTAACAGTAATGTTAGCTGGTGATGATGAGCTGAATACTTTTTAACCTGGTCACCTCCTTTAATAAAGTCATGATTAGCTTTTAACTGACCAAGGCAATGTTTAGGTGGTTAAGCTCTGCATCCTTTACAGAACAGGAGAGTCTTCTTATTCACCTCTTTTTATTTATTTATTTATTTTTATATAGCGCATTTCATACACAATGGCAACTCAATGTGCTTTACATAAAACAGAAAAACATGTAATTTGAGAAACTTAAAACATACAATTAACCCCACCCCCACCCCCCCCATAATAAAAACAAAGTACAGAAAAATAGAAAGACATAAATAAAATGATTGCAGCATAAAATAATAAATTAGCTTTAAAATCATTAAAAGGACAAAGAGTGCAAATGAAAGAAATTAGCTGAGTCAGTAGATCTCAGAGCTCTACTGGGTTTATATTCTACTAACATGTCATTCATGTATTCTGGACCTAAACCATTCAGTGATTTGTAGACCAGTAGCAGAACTTTAAAATCTATTCTATAGCTGACTGGGAGCCAGTGTAAAGACTTCAACACTCTTCAACACTAAGCCAGCATATTTTCTAGTTTTCAATTGTAGAAGTGGCAACTTCCTTTGCTGTCTTATTTGCCAGGGCGTGTCATTGGTGACAGCCCAGGATTTGGGTCGCTTTCTTTGGTAACAGTTGAAGCTTTTTTAATGAGGTATCGGTATCGGTGTGCAAAATCTAGGGGGATATTTTTGCCCCTCCATCATAATTTATAGAGACATTCTGAGGTTTCATGGGACATTTTTGCCTTTAACCCCCTGAATATCCAACATTAATTTGAGGTCATCTCAGTTCAAGCTTGGAGGCAAATCCCCGGGAATGGAGGTTCAAGTTACAATATGCTACAGAACTCATCCAATTGGGAAGTCCAGTATTTTGGGAGGTTTTGTTTAGGTACATCATGTTTGGAGTTGGGTTAGGGTTAGAGTGTGGTTACATTTACCTCTACTGTGTTCAGAGAGACAGGCAAACACATCTCTGATCTTGGCTGCCATAGCAACACTATCAGGGTGTCTCCTCTTTTCCCCAAAAGAAGCAGACGTATTTTCTCAAGGGATGACAGTGTCTTACAGTCAAGATTTGGTGCAGCCTTACAATTACTTCAAAGACTAGTTTGATCCAGGAAGCATGGCAGGATTGGCCAGTAACTAACATAATATCAACACAATTCATATTCGAATTAAATAGACCTTAATGTGTGTGCACTATTCTGTCTAATTGTATTTGGATTAAATGTTTCAGTACAGCTCATACTGTTCTCCTGACAATAATGAAGATATTCAAGCAGTAAGATATAAGTTTTTTGTATCTGAGGCAGTCATAGCAGTGGGGATGTTTAACTGCACTTGAATTTAATTGAATTGACTTTATTGTCCACCTTAATAGAAATGTGTCTTCAGCTTCCTCCAATACAATAAAAATACAAACAATGCACCATATAATGAAGACATTAAAAACACACAACACTACACAACATAAGTTCACCTATCAAACATTGTGGGTGGTTCAGGTGTGATCCTTATCTTTCTCTGTTCAGCTAAAGTAAATATCATTGCTCATACTAACTACTAAGCTTTACACGATCAGGTTTTTTGGGGCCGAACACCGATCAGTGAGTTTAAATAAACCGATCACCGATCCAATCACGTCTTCTTTGTCCACGCTCCATTTCTTAAACTCGGCATGCTCCTCCTCGTGTTCCTTATCCAGGTACATTTGTGGTGTTGAAACATTTTGCAGATGCTTCCCTACGAGGTTCTTTAGTGTTACACAGATTGCAAATAGCTTGTGTTTTATCTGTCTGCCCATAACACCCACGTTTGTTTGAATCCGACAGCTAATGAGTCAAGAGTCAAAAAACTTTATTGTCCATCACATCATGACAGGGCTCAAATCTAACTGTCAGATTCAAACAAACATGTCGGTGGTGTGGAACTTCTTCAGAGTAAATGAGACAGACAAAACACTTGCCATCTGCAATCTATGAAACGGAAACCTACTGAATACATTGTTTTTGGTCATGTACAGAAATATCTCAACAAACAATAAATGGATTTTTATGACCTTCTGAATATTCCTGTTGCATCAATATGAGGTTGATGTTTGATGTCTCTAAAGAAATTTAGAGACATCAAACATCAAATCAAGACATCAAGACTGATTCTAGTGAGTTGGTGATCTCCTGACTTTTTTTTCTAGCAGCATCATCAGGTCAAAATGTAAATTTGTCCAACACTTTGGTTTACGACCAAATACCTCAACACAATAATGTTCCCATCAGCTGAGTAAATGTGACAAATCTGAGCTCATACCATTGTTGCCTCTCATGCTGCAGCATCCATTCATTTTTGTGTTTTTATTTTCTCAGGATTGTTGGCAGACCAGAAAGCCACCACCAAACATCGCCACTATCAACTGATGGCTTGCTGTTTGGGGATTTTTTGTGTCATTTTGCTGTTCAGCATCATAGCAGTCAGTGTCTACCGTAAGTATACAAAACAGACAGTCTACCAATAAATGATCTGAGCTTCTGACTGTGGTAAATCTGACTGATCATATCATCAAATAGTGGTTACAGAAGAATACTGGTGCTTTTAGAATGTGTATCTCAGTCTGAGTTCATGTGTGGTTTGTTTGCCTGTAATTGTTCTCAAAATCTGTAACAGAGTTCAATTTCAGGACAAAATGAGTAATGCATGTTCTCTGGTTTAGTTTTACTTTTTAAACCGTTTGAATGGTAGTTGAAAATGTTATTTTTTAGGATTTGCACATAAAAGACATAAGCCACAAAAAGCGGAGGTTGGCTGTTGGTTGAAGTGCAAAATAAAAACGTACATTATGCTTAGAAAGGATTTTAAGATAAGGATAAGAAGATTTTTATTGTCAATAAATCCAATGAAAAGAAAAACAACAACAATGACAACAAATGATCCATCTTACAAGAATTACTTTTCTATTTATAATCTATCTATTTATTTATATCTTATTCTATCTGTGCTATATGTTTCTATTGTTTTCCAAAACCCATTAAAAACAAATTATTGTACCACACAGTTATGGAGGTACAGAACAGAATAGGTGTTCAAAATAAAAAAACAGAAAGAATATAAGAGCAAAACTATCCACACTGCAATCAAAAAATGTAACAATGAACATCGGACCCTTCAGTTTTTTGAGATACCATCCTGGTGCCATGAAGGGTTGCTAACACACCATAATTGGGCTGAAAAAAAGTTATCAGCAAATACACCACTTATTTACTCTGAGTAATATTTACTTAAAAACTACAGTGACAGATGGATACGTTGTTGGATTTTTTAACAATAAAAATACAGAATATCATCTCTGTTGGATGCACTTTTCCCTAATGTTATAGTCAAGTGTCCCAATATCAAAATACATGACACAATGCTCAATACATCAAACAACTAGCTGCATGTCTGTCAGCAGCTTTAACATTTTAGAAACACAACAGGAGCCTGTAACTTCCAAAAGTCTGGAAAACCTGAAGTTAAACAGACAAGAAGTAGCTTCCAACAGTGGCAAAATGACTAATCCAAAATACATTATTACATTATTACTATCAATTAAGAGGCAAATTTTCCTTTTGCAGTTTCTTTGTATTATTATGAGAATAATGTAAGAGAGCTGAAGCAGTTAAAAGAAAGCCAAACAACTCTACTGGAGATCAATCGCAACCTGACAGACCTCAACAACACACTCAGCTCAGAAAATGAAAGATTGAGGAGAGACAACGATAATCAGACAGTCATCATTGGAAACCTGATAAAGAAATATAATGTCTCAGAAATGAAGATCGCAAACCTGACTGAGGAAAACACCAAACTAACTGTGGACAAGAAGCAGCTGGAGACACAAAACCAACAACTGGAGAAAGAGAAGAACATCTTAACAGAACAAATACGAAACATGGATAACAACTTTACTGTCACCCAGCAGATCATTGATGCCTACTGCCCAATAGAAAATGGAAGTAAGTTCAGATCTCATAACTCAAGTCCAAATATAATCAATAATAATGTAACAATGCAGTAATGTTGTTTATTTGTTGGTTTCTGTTATTTCAGACAGACAGTGTAAACCTTGCCTAGATGGCTGGCTGCACCACCAGTCCAGCTGTTATGTAATCCATAACGCTGATCCTGCTGATCAGAAAACCTGGGAGGAAGCTCAAGAGAACTGCAGAGGAAAGAATTCAGACTTGGCTGTAATAGTTAATGAAGATGAAAAGGTAATGAGAAAACTGTGGGAGTTTTATGACAGCCTATATGAAATGAAACTGTATTTTCTGAGTCTGTGAGCCACAGTGTGTTTATTTAAGTTCAGTGTTTAAATATCTCTCATAAGTGTCTTTCTGTTGTCCTCAGACATTCATCAGTGTTAACAGTTGGGGAAGTTCAGGACTCTCTGGCTACTGGATTGGACTGAGAGCTGAAGCAGAGAAATGGAAGTGGATCGATGGAAGTGATCTGACTAAAAAGTAAAAGTCACATTCCTAAACAGTTTGAATCATAAAATCTATCAGCCTTGATCTAAACATTATGTTCTTCCCTCAGATCCTGGATAACACAACCTGCTAACAACGGCTACTGTGCAATGTCTGTCCATAACCAAGGATGGAAATCAGTGAGCTGTGGAAACAAAAACCGTTGGATCTGCGAAAAGGCGGCTTTATCTGTTTAAACAGTGAGAAGCGTCACATGAGAAGGTTACTGGTACTCTGTAAAGATTAATAACATGTAAGATCATATCAACTGGATTGTAAATATCAATACAAAGATTTTTATTCAGAATATGGGATTTTTTTTCTCCAAGCTATTCAGGTGCTCTATGTGTGTGTGTGTGTGTGTTTGTGAGTGCGTTTATGTGTGTGTGTGTGTGTGTGCTAAAGGGAGTACTAAACAGATAAAAGCTGTTCTTCTTCTGCTTTGTTAGAGATGAGATGTTGTTTCCTGTTTTATCTTCATGTAACAGTTTAATTATTACTGCTGATTGGCCAACATGGGGAGCTGCATTACTTGTTCTCAACTAAATGTTCAAATAACATTACACAGATTTAAAGTTACTTTCATCAGGAGTGTAAAAGTGGAGAAGAGTCAACGATTGGTTTAATCATTCCAATCTAAGACTGTGGATGTTAGATCACTGCTTTGCCTCATCACTGTGTGTACTATGAAATGTGTGTTGTTATCATTAGGAGGCCCATTGTACTTCCCTTAACTTGGCCTATATCCAAATAAGGTACAGTAGAAGGTGTGTGGACCCTATAAGGAATCATTTATGACCTAAGACTCTTGTTTTGGGGCTGCATGTATTTAAGATATCCATATGCATATATGTTCTGCTCCGTGGTCATCTTCTATTGGGTAAAATTATAAAGGCAGAAATGTTTAACCAATCACAGATGATTTCTTTGTTCTGTTAGAAACTATAATAGTTTGGGCATACTCTTTGCTCGTTGAGATGAGCTGATGTCATTCTGTATGTATGCTGTCTCCTTATTGTACAATTATAATTGTTTAATCTTCAACCCAGCAGTGTTTGTGTATTATTTCATAATTGTGATAAGTGTGACAATTTCAATGACAGGAGCAATTTGGGTTCAGTATCTTGCCCAAGAATACTTCAACATCTGGACTGGAGGAGCCGGGAATCAAACCATCAATCTTCAGATTAGTGGACGACCCGCTCTTCCTCCTGAGTCACAGCTGCCCCATTAATTAATTAATTAATTGCATTGTTCTGGTGCACTCTAGAGAGTTATAAGTGATGTACTTCCTGTAACCAAAACTCTTGTTTTTTATTAATGAAATGTTAAAACTGCACTCATAACTTCTTGCATTCATGTTCCACTTGTGTAAACCACACTCAGGAAAGTTAATTACTGAACCACATGATGCATAAACGTATCAACACCAAATGCCAACATATCAGCTGACTGGGCACAACATAGTCTGCAGAGTGAAGGGAACACAAATGTTAGCAGTATTAATGAAATCTCAATTCACAGGCCTGGTCCAAGGGTAACAGTACAGCACAGTATTCAAACATGACGCTGGTAACTGCATCTAACTCTGAAATAACGATGGATTGGTAGAAATGTGCAATAAAAACAAATGCATTGAATGACTTGCAGTAATTGCTTCTGTTTTTTTATTCTATACAGCACACAGTGTTTCCCACACATTCATTCTTTCGTGGCGGCCCGCCACGAAAGAATTACGTCCGCCACGAATAGATTTTTCGGCTTTTGGCTCGCTCGACCTCGCTCATAAAAGCATAATAACGGGACTCTGTCTGTGAATGTAGCTTGTCGTAACAATTCCGGGGCAGTAGGTGGCGGCAATAAAACCAAAGAAGACGCACTTAATTCACTTGGTCGGCCAGAAGAAGAAGACGAAGAAGAAGAAGAAGAAGATAGACAGACAGACAGACAGACAGACATATATATATATATTTTTTTTTTTTCAATCTCAAAATTTATTGTCAAAATCCGGCATTTACATATACAAAATTCAAAATATTTCTATCAACATGTGGCCAAAAAGACCAAGCAAACACTACATAACTGACCACCAACATAAAGTGATAGAACAAAAACAACAACATACAAATGAAAAAATAAAAAATATAAATAAAAAATAAATACACAGTCAGAGTTAGTCTAGAATTAAGGTAGTTAAACTTTCATAAACACATAAGGCTTGTTTTGTTTTGATATGTTTTAAGGACTTTTTAAAAATAAACATCTCATTTAAAAAAATTAAAAACAGTGGTGTGCTTTTTGAAAATCTACATCTATGGATAAAATATTTCGCCAAAATAATTAACGTGTTATATAGCATATCTCTCTTTTTATCCTGCATCAAAACCCCTATTTTAATAGTATTGAAATTTAGTATCGGTGCTTGAGCGTCCTTTTCTGAGGTCCAGGTTTGAAAAAATCCCCAAAAAGTTCTAATACAATGACAATCAAAAAATATGTGTTCAACAGTTTCAATATGTAGGTCACAAAAAATACAGTTATTACATTCCACATTAAATCTTTGTCTAAGAAAATCATTACAAGGGTAAATATCATTTAAGATTTTAAAATGAGTTTCTTTAGTTTTTGGAGGGACCGGAAGAGAGAGGTACTTGGTTCTAATCCGGATTGTAACATCCTCAGAATAATCTTTTAATAAATAATTTCTTTTTAATGATAGTGGGAAGATTTCAGATGTGAGGGCATATCTTATAATTTTATTTGTACATTTTTTCTCCTTAAAATTAATATTATTGATGTAAAGTGAAGGCAGCTGTGGTGTTAACACCATATAAGGTAGCATGCCTCTCACCGTGTTCACCATGGCTTGCGGTATTGCTTTAATTACCACAGAGAATTGTTTTTTAGTACATTGTATGTTAAATTTCTCCTTAAATTCATTATATTGGAGAAACCTGCCATTTGAATCCATAAGGTGTAAAATAGACCAAATATCTCTCTCTACCCAATCATAATAACACAAGGATTTTCTTTTGAATAATATATATCTATTATTCCAGATCGGAGAATTATGTGGAGTAAAATTGTGTTTATAGATCATTTTCCAATATAACATTACCTGTTCATGAAACCTAGATAACTTAATGGGAAGTTTGGACAAACAGAAATCACATCTCAACAAAAAATCAATACCCCCACACACTTCAAATATTTTGAAAGGAATGTGAAACCAGAAACCATTTGTATTTTGTATAAATTGCTTCAACCATTTTAGTTTTATCATACCATTCATTGCCTCATAATCAATTACATTTAAACCTCCTTCCTCTAATGGTTTAACCGAGTCTCCCTTCCTAATATAGTGATGTTTATTCCTCCAGATGAAGTTGAAGTTTGTTTGGTTAATTGATTTAATTAAAGTATCAGGGATAGCAATTGAGAAAGCAGGATACATTACTCTGGATAAAGATTCCATTTTAGTAATCAAGATACGTCCAAATAATGATAGGTCTCTTTGTAACCAGGAGTTAAGAATTGAATCACTCTTCTTTTTATTGGGCATAATATTTAGTTCTTCTCTAGCTTTATAATCTTTGGAAATGATCACCCCTAAATATTTCACTTCTTTTTTCACTGGGATCTCAAATAGATCAATTAGTGGATGATCATGGATGGCCAGAAGTTCACATTTTTTTAAATTAAGGTGAAGTCCAGATGCTTTAGCAAAAACCTCTATTTTTTTGATAACCAGAGGGATCTGGTCTGAATTTTTGAGGAAGATAGTGGAATCATCTGCAAGCTGGATTATGCTCAGATTCATCCCTAACACATTTAAAGGCTCAATGTCTGGGCTATTCTTTATAAAAATAGCCAATAATTCTGCTACTAAAATAAATAGCATTGGTGAGCAAGAACAGCCTTGTCTTATACCACGCTTAATCTCAAATCTTTTAGACGTTCCCTGTGGGAGAGAGACAGAACTATTTATGTCATTATACAACATATCGATTACCTTAATGAATTTAGAGCCAAAACCAAAATATTCTAAAACCTTCAGTATAAAAGGATGCTCAACTGAGTCGAAGGCCTTGTAAAAGTCAAGAAAAAGAATAAAACCTTTATCTTCAATCAAATAATTATAATCTAATAAATCAATAACCAGTCTAATGTTATTATGAATAGACCTTTCTTTAATAAATCCAGATTGAGTTTCACTAATTATCTGTCCAATATATACTTTCAATCGATTTGCAATAACATGCGTAAGTAATTTATAATCAACATTTAACAAGGTTATCGGTCTCAAGTTTTCAATAAACCTTTTATCCTTGCCAGGCTTGGGTAATAGAGTAATTATACCTTGTTTCATTGTTGACATTAAATTATTATTTTCAATACATTCGATTATGGCATTCAATAGAAATTCCTTTATATCCTCCCAGAAGAATTTGTAAAAGTTTGAGGTCAAGCCATCTTGACCCGGAGCTTTGTCTGCTGACATCTGTTTAATAGCTGTATCTAATTCCTTCATAGTTATTTCTGAGTCACAAAGTTCTTTAAACGCTAAATTAATTTGAGGGATATGTTGTTTAATGTTTTCAAGAAATGATAATGATGCCTCTTGTGAAAAGGATGAAGAATAAAGTTTTGAGTAAAATTGAAATATTTCCTCTGCTATTATTTTATTATCAGAGCATTCTACGTCATTGACCATCAGGACATTTATACTATTTCTTTCTTGCCTACGTCTTTCTAGGCTAAAGAAATATGATGAATTTTTTTCTCCTTGTTCAATCCATTTTGCTCTGGATCTGATATAAGCACCTTGTGCTCTTTGAGTAAATAGTTGATCTAGTTTGGATTGTAAATTCGATAAATGGATTCTGTCTTCCTCTGATAAAGTGTTTTTCCTACAGTATTGATTAATTTCTTGAACCAGTTGAAATTCATTTTCTTTCTGCTGTTTGCACTTAGCTTTACTAAATTTAATTGAAAGACATCTGACCTTATACTTAAAATATTCCCATTTCCGACAATAGGTATCAACATCATTATCATCTTTAATTTCTTTTATCAGGTTTTTAGTTTCAACAACAAAGTCTTCTGAGTTTAACAAAGCAGCATTAAATTTCCAATAATTTTTTCTGTACTTAGAATAATTTTCCGCTTTCAATTTAAGTTCAATTACACAATGGTCTGTTAGAGGTGCCGCGGACATTGAAACATTAGCAACACAATTTATTACATCATGAGATACCAGCCAAAGATCAATTCTAGATCTTGATCTTCCATTGGGTTTCATCCAGGAAAATTGTCTCCTATTTGAGTTTTTTTCCCTCCAAATATCAAATAAAGAGTTAACATTCTTAAATTCCTGTAGAGTCGAGTTACAATGATTATCATTATAAATAGATGGACATCTGTCGAGCCATTCATCAGGGGCCATATTAAAATCCCCACCTACTAAAGTAAATCTTATAGAATAATTCTGTTTATAAACTTCAATAATTTCTGTCAGGGTTCCTAATAATACTTTGTTTTGACCAATGTTATTATAACCATAGATGTTGATTAAAATTGCAAAAGACCCTTCAAAATTAATAACTACGGCAATCCAATGACCACTGGTATCACTCTTAGAGGTTATAACCTCCCCCGGAAACTTAGAAAAACATATAGCCACACCTCCAGAACGATTGCTGCCGTGAGAAAAAAAAATTTTGTCTCCCCACTGGTTTTTCCAAAATGTAGTGTCCTCTTCACATGAGTGAGTCTCTTGCAAAAACACGCAATGTGCGTTCAGTCCTTTACAAAATAAGAAAGTAGCCTTGCGTTTTACATTGTCTTTAAGACCTCTTGCATTTAACGATAAAAAAGAAAGCTCTGACTTTAGAAAAGACATATAAATAAAGTGAGTATGTAATGTGTAACTGTAAACACTCTGATATGAACACAGAAAATAACGAACCTCCTTAAATGTGCACTTAACTCGAGAAGTTCCTCTGAATAACTAACAGTTTAAGTCCCCACCTTCATCAGTTCACAGCCTTATCCTCAGGGTTGCATGAAGATTTTCAAAAAACTTGCTTGATCCGTTGACCGTCGATGTATCCGTGAGGCCCTCGGAAGTATGCCTTCTTTCCAGCTTTCCTCGCTTCTTCGATTTGTGGCCATAACGCTTCTCTTGCCTGTTTATCTGCCATTGTTAAGTCCTCCGTGAAGCGAATTCGCATTTCCTTGCAAGTTTCCGACTCCTTCGTCAATCTCCATATCTCGTCTCGGTGCTGACGTTTCACAAATTGGATGATGACCTGACGCGTTTTCTTCTCTTCCTTTCTCCCAATCCGGTGCACAGTGTCCACTATATCATCCATCTTTTGAGCCCACTGCGGTGCGATTCTCTGGAGTAGTTTAATGATCTCATTTCTTGTGTTTTCATTCACACATTCTTTCAAGCCTTTCACTCTCAAATTCCACCTTCTGCTGTACCTCTCATGATCCCCGAATCTTTCTTTAAGGCTGGTGTTCTCTTTTTCCATGGCTGCTACTTTCTTTTCTATAGTTGACACTTTGCTTTTGCATTCTTTGAGTTCTGCTGCATTGAATTCCAATGCCTTGGCCAGGCTGCCAATCAATGTACTGTTTTCTCGAATCTGAGTGTTGATATCTTCCAGCTTTTTTTCTTGTTTGTCAAATCTGCTGCACAAGGTGTTTATTGCAGTAAGTATAGGATCAACTGACAACTCCTGACTTGGTTTTACCCATTTCCGGACATGAGAGCCTTTTGTCGGTGTGTTAGGTTGAGAATCATCAACCTGGTCCAGATGTCGCTTTTCGTTCCCGGCATTTGTAGCTTCCATGGCGTAGTCATGCAACAGGAGTGCGTCAACCTGCTTGTTGTTAGCTTTCATGTGGCTAGCTTGCATCTTGCTAGCTTGCGTACCGTCCACTTCGGTAACCGTCAACAAAACGTCAGTCTTATCCATCTTGACTTGGTTATTCTTTTTGTTCGGTCTTTCAACTGGTAACCCAAAAACTTTTTCCGTGGGGTAAAAGTCCTTACTTAACTTGTTGAGGAAGTTTTTGTATGAGCTCTCGATAGTGCGTCCGCTCAGTCCGCCATCTTGCCGTCCATCAGACAGACATATATATGTCTTTGCTAGAGGCTATCTGCTGATGTGTGGTGTGTATGAGGAGTTCACGGACGTAAACAAAACAGTCACGTGTCCCACAGATGCATGTGTAGGTCAGGAAGTGACGTGAAAGGGGCCGTATATGGTTTGTTCCGTGTCTGTTTCCTTACGTGTTGGACTAAATACATGGACATATTGAGGAAAATATTTCGGTTTTATGGAAACGGATTACATATTTCACCAGAATGGATACTTGGCGAGCTGTACAGAAAGTCCTGAGTCATAAGATGATCGTTGTGGATAAAGAGAAGACTTTGAAGGTATGTAGGCATTATAGCTTTTCTTACTTAGCTGAGTGGCTAGCCGAGCTAACCGCTAATACTATTACAGCTGTGAGCAACCATATAATTCATGTGGTCTTGAATGAATCGGGAGAATCTAAGCTTTCTAACAATGTATGGCATGAATATATATGTTTAAGGGTTGATGTTTAAAACATTCAGAAGAACGTGTCGCTACCTCCCAACTTCCGGTCCGTCCCGTTAGCGGAACAGCGTGTTTTAAGTGTCTGCAGTTCCGATCCTTCATGTTGGCTGAAACAGACAAGTCACCCTCAAATATGCTGAAAACCATGTTGAAGTTTGGCCTGCAGTTAGTCTTCCCTAATGTGTATGTGGCTTTGAGGATGTTCCTTACGTTGCCGGTGACAAACTGTGGGGGGGAGCGATAATTTTCTCATTTGGGGAGAATCAAAAATGAGCTGAGGACCACACCACCACAAATAGATGCCTGTCCTGTGGGAAACACTGAGCACATATACAATGCAATTATTATTATTGCAAAGGGAGAAAGATTAAAACACGTCAATTACTTTCAAGGAAGCCTGGTGGTTTCAAAGGCCAAACAACAAATGGTGAATTCAACATGAAACTCCAAATTAGTCTTATCAACCCTTATTTACCCAGCTGAAGTTCCTTTGAGCAAGGCCTGCTCAATGGCTATTTTATGACTGAGCCTGACCTCAGTGAACATCACATGTTTTGAGAGCTTCCTCTTCCTCTGGCAAAAGGCACAACAGAGTAACTACTTCAGTAATTGACCAATAACATACTCAAATTAATTATTTACTATATGGCAGCAATATATCAGAGATTAAGTGTGTCTGGACACTCTTTCACAACGTACAACGCCACCAATGCGCCTGACCTCACATCATTTAGAGACCAACACGCCCATAGGCGCACAGACCGGTGTATGTGCATTTGCTATTTACACAACGTGGGAGCAGGGTGAGAAAATGACAAGTGTGCCGGGGAAACTAACAAAGACATTTGCACCACGCCCGTCATCCGCTGTGCACCGACCACAAGATGGGGCCCAAGATGTCATGTTCAATGGTGTCAAATGCCTCAGACAAACCAATGACTGTGCAGCACAGTAATTCTTGGCATCTGAACCCTTCATAACATCATTTAAAACTTCCAAGGAAGTGGTTTCTGTACTGTGTTGCTTCCTAAAACTGGACTGATGATGAGATTAAATGTTAAACTTCATTACTCCTTTATTTGATCCTTCACAAGAAGCTTAGCTAAAATACAAAGTTTCCTGATGGGTCTGTAGTTGTTCAACACTGTGGGATCACCACCTTTCAATGATGGGAGTACAAAAGTAGTTTTCTGACCAAAACGGAAATGAAATGTTCACACTTGTCACATTTTCACACTTCATCATGCAAGCTGTTTGACCAAATGCAGATGACCAAGTTTGGACAAACAGTTTTACAAATGTTACTTCCTCTTTTAAAGCAAATTAACGTAAAGTATCAGAAGTATATGTATATATATATATATATATATATATACTATATTTTAAGGTCACTGTGATTAGACTGCTTTAAAAAAGAGGATTCAACATTTATAGGCTATCATTTGCCAAGATCTTTTGCTCTTGACCAGGAAGGAGAGTTCATGTCTCATTGTTTTTCTTCATTTCGATTCTAGTCTAACTAAATCTAAATCTCAACTTAGACATTTATAAATATTGCCTGGAAAACAATCAATACGAAAAATTATGAAAAATACACAGACAGGACATGAACTGGCATAAGAGGGCAAAAATACAGTTAAAAGGTCATTAAAAAAGAAAATATCAAAGTCAGAATTTGCTCTGTAAGTACTAACAAAGACATTATAACTCTAAAACAAAAGCAGCTGAACAAGGGACCAAATCTACTGAATATAGAACTTGTTCAAACAAAGCAGACAAACATGTACAAAACTAGTTCATACTGGTGCAGTCTCATGGTAAAAGTAAAGGCGTTGTTTATGTGAATTTCTAAGAACAGAGGTGTCAAAACCACCAGTTCATTTTGGTTGTTGTGAGAACACCATGAATTGAGTTCCCATACTAAGTAAACATCAAAAGTCCAAAGTTAAACCTTCTTCCTGAGTCCAGTGTTCATAATTAAATAATAATTTTCTTTAATTTGAAGCTTATCTTTGGATATTTCAAGAACACAGTGATGCTAGGTCAGTCATGCATGCTAATTATTTTCTCACCCAAAAGCAGAAGTTGTTCATTTAATAGCTGCAAGTGATCAGCAAAGGAAACACACACTTCTGCTAAGTTGCTCTGTGGCTAAATACAGTGGCAGTCGTCTGTCTATGAGTTAGTCTGAGCTCAACAGACTGTAGAGATGGCTGAGGAGATTACCTACGCTTCAGTTGTATTTAAAAATAAGACAAACTCCCGACGTGAAGGTAGGCTTCTATTTTCTTTCTTAAATCAAGAATATTATTGTAAGAGAATAATTTGAACTTCAGATAAATTATTAGTCAAAGCTGATCATTTTTATGTGTTAAACATACGGAAGTTCCACCGAGATCACAGCTGCATAAAACACGAGAATGTGTAATGAAATAGATTTAAAGTATTTTCTCATGAAAGACAGTTTCCTCTTTAATATGGGATCCACTGCCTGTGAAAGCCTGATTTCGTCATCTTGGGTTTTAGCACATAGTTTTAAAATCTTCAATCTTTCAGTTAAAAAGGAGGAAGAAATTCTGCACGATGAGGTGAAGATGCCGCAGAAAAAAGCAGAACAAGCAGAACAATCAGCTGATGGTAAGTTCAAAAGCAATGGAAGCATCATTTACATATTACTGCTACTGGGAACATTTCTAGTAGTGTCTTTAGTACTGCTGCAACTACTATCACTACTTTAACCCTTGTGTCGTCCTCCTGGGTCAAATTGACCCCGTCTCTTTTGACTGTTCCTTCTTTCCTTCCTTCTTCCCTCTTTCTTTGCTCCCTCCGCCGTCCTTCCTTCCTTCCTACCTTACTCCTTTCCTTCCTTCCTTCCTTCCTTCCTTCCTTCCTTCCTTCCTCCTTACACCTTTCTTTCCTTCCTGCCTTCCTTCCTTCTTTCTCTCCTTTCCTTCCTTCCTCCCGTCCCTCCTTGACCTGAGGACAACAGGAGGGTTAACATCAGCAGTAACATCAGTAACCCTGAAAGCAGTGTTGTTCAACCCAGATCACAGCTGCATAAAACAGTCATGAAAATGTGTAATGAAATTAATTTTTGTGAAGTATTTTCTTATAAAAGATACTTTCCTCTTTTATATATGATCCACTTACTGTGAAAGTCTGATTGCATCATCTTGGGTTTCAGCACATAGTTTTAAAGCTGTTTGAGGGTCAACAGCTGTTATTCCAGGGAAAATATTGAAGGCCTTGTAATCTTAAAAGATATGATTTTGAGATAACATTAATCACAAACAAAAGGTAAAAATAGGAATGGAATAGGCTTTTAAAAGACCATGAACACTATGCAGTAATTAACCATGACTTTATGTCTTTCAATCTTTCAGCTCAAAAGGAGGAAGAAATTGTGTACGATGAGGTGAAGGTGGTGCAGAAAAAAGCAGAACAAGCAGCTGATGGTAAGTTAAAAAACAATGTAAGCATCATTTACATATTACTGCTACTGGGAACATTTCTAGTAGTGTCTTTAGTACTGCTGCAACTACTATCACTACTTTAACACTTGTGTCGGCCTCCTGGGTCAAATTGACCCCGTCTCTTTTGACTGTTCCTTCTTTCCTTCCTTCTTCCCTCTTTCTTAAAATTTTCCTTCGTTCTTCCCCTCCTCCCTTTTATTTGCTCCCTCCTTACTCCTTTCCTTCCTTCCTTCCTTCCTTTCCTTCCTGCCTTCCTTCCTTCCTTCCTTCCTTCCTCATTTCCTTCCTCCCTTCCTTCTCTCCTAAATTCCTCCCTCTTTTCATCCTTACTTCTTTCCTTCCTTCCCTCCTTACTTCTTTCCTTCCTTCCCTCCTTCCTCCTTTCCTTCCTTCCTTCCTCCCTTCTTTCTCTCCTTGCTTCCTTCCTCTTTTCCTCCTTATTCCTGTCTCCTTTCCTTCCTTCCTCTTGTCCTTCCTTGACCTGAGGACAACAGGAGGGTTAACATCAGCAGTAACATCAGTAACCCTGAAAGCAGTGTTGTTCAACCCAGATCACAGCTGCATAAAACAGTCATGAAAATGTGTAATGAAATAGATTTTTGTGAAGTATTTTCTTATAAAAGATACTTTCCTCTTTTATTTATGATCCACTTACTGTGAAAGTCTGATTGCATCATCTTGGGTTTCAGCACATAGTTTTAAAGCTGTTTGAGGGTCAACAGCTGTTATTCCAGGGAAAATACTGAAGGCCTTGTAATCTTAAAAGATATGATTTTGGGATAACATTAATCACAAACAGAAAGGTAAAAATAGGAATGGACCAGGAACACTATGCAGTAATTAACCATGACTTTATGTCTTTAAATCTTTTAGCTCAAAAGGAGGAAGAAATTGTGTACGATGAGGTCAAGATGCTGCAGAAAAAAGCAGAACAACCAGCTGATGGTAAGTTCAAAAACAATGTAAGCATCATTTACATATTACTGCTACTGGGAACATTTCTAGTAGTGCCTTTAGTACTGCTGCAACTACTATCACTACTTTAACATCAGCAGTAACATCAGTAACCCTTAAGGCAGTGTAGGAAATTTAAGGAACATTTAAGCTTAACCTTTATTACCAGATTTTATTTAGGATGAACCTCTCATATGAA
Source organism: Scomber japonicus (assembly GCF_027409825.1). NCBI lineage: Eukaryota > Metazoa > Chordata > Actinopteri > Scombriformes > Scombridae > Scomber > Scomber japonicus. The sequence goes on along the minus strand of NC_070587.1, from coordinate 31,700,467 downwards.
ACCACTAGATGGAAGTATAGTAATGAGCCTGAGAGCATGATACTATTTAATAGGATCAATTTAATAAGAGTATGCAACATCTCTGGGGGGATAATATAAATGTCAAAACCAGTGATTTCAACATTGTGGATCTGATGTACTGTTTGTCACAGCCTCAGATATTTCACAGGATTACAGATTAGTAACTGCAAGTAGTGTCAAGAGAGACAAAATAAGTGTAATATTCCTTCTTTATTGATGCACTTCTAGAAATTACTTGAATTTATTTTTTGCACGCTTTCTGTCATTCCCAAATCTTGCCCTGCTGACATTTGAAGCATTGATGAAATATTATACATTATATATAATATAAATTATTCTATGAATTGATTGCAAATGTTTTAACTTCATGTAAATATAAATCAGAACTCATCAAATTGGGAAGTCTAGTATTTTGGGAGTTTTTTGTTTAGGTAGATCATATCTGGTTGGGTTTGAGGTAAGGGTCTTACATTGTCTGACACTGTGTACTTCTACTTTACTATTTTTACTGCTACTATTAGCATAGCACAATGGCAAAAAAGTAACGTTCCTGTTTTCTTCAACAGTAAACAGAGAACTAATTTTGATGTGGTGGAAGATCACAACCTTTTCAGCCTGGATTTTTTGTCAGTGCAGCAATTTCAGTAAATCAATCTGGTCAAGAAAAAATGATGAACTTAAAAGTAAAAGTTACCTGGTCACGTTTTATCAGAAATACTAGTGTGGCAGGATTGACAAAGCTGATAATATTAATAATATTTGAATTAAATAGACCTTAATGTGTGTGTACTATTAAAGTCTGTGTAAAGTAAGAATAAATATGTGTTCTGAGTTTGACATACCACAGAAAAGTGTGTTGTTAACCACCCTGCCAAATCTGAATGATGAAAGAAATCTCCAAATATATGAAATTAGGCTTCAAAGCTTTATAAAAAGCAGTGTCTTTCTCTGCTACCAAACGCTGTGTGCGTGTCTGCCGAGTTTGCTGAAACCCCGCCCCTTACCAAGTGTCACCTGTCAATCAAAGTCACCACCTCTACCAGAAACTTGGACGCTACGTCTGAGAGCTTTCTGCTGCTAACATGCTGCTAAATCAGCGGCTAGCTCGTCTGCTAGCTCGGCGGCTAACTCAGCTAACTGGCTAACTGTAGACTGTAGTAGTAGTAGTGTGTGTTGAATGTATTTATACCTCTACAGCAGCAGGGGCGGGTTTATGCTAATCACTAAATCCTGAACACAGAAATGTTGAAACACAGTTTGTGAAGCCTAGCTCCACAATTCAAATCTAAATGGTTGAAATGCTTTTTACACCTTTTTTAGAAATACATTTATGACCTATTTAATGTGTTTAGAAGAAAATGTCTGAATTCACTTTACACGGTCTTTAAGGTAAAGGTATAAGGTAAATATCACTGCTCATACTAACTACCTTATTTTTGGTCTGGACATGTAAAACATTACTTGATGAGTAACAGAAACATCACAATAACTGTTAAATGGATCGTCATGACATTTTTTTTTTTTTTACATTCTTACATTCTTCTGACTTTTCCTGTTGCACCACTATGATGTTGATGTTTTTGACTTTTAGTAAAAACTCTAAAACTATTAGACAGATTCTTTGAAAGTCTGTACAGACATCCATGGTCCCCAAATAATGACTCCTAATGAAGTTGGTTTCCTCTAGCGCCACCAGCAGGTCATTTTTTTAACTTATCAAGTGAAATATCTCAACATCTACTTAATGAATCAGCACAATATTTTGTACAGACCTGCTTATCATTCTCTGTGAACCATCATCAATCGATCTGTACTGTGTGTGCATAAAACCTACAGAAAGGCCCATTGTGACTAATCTGAGCTCACACCTTTGTTGCCTCTCTGCAGCTTCCCCATCACTCTCTGTTGTAAGCTGGGATATAGTAAATCTGAACTATGAATGAAATTATTTTAATTTCTTGTTTATTTTCTTGTTTGTTTTCTCAGGATTGTTGGCAGACCAGAAAGCAACCAACAAACTTCGCCACTATCAGCTGATGGTTTGCTGTTTGGGGATTGTTTGTGTCATTTTGCTGTTCAGCATCATAGCAGTCAGTGTCTACTGTAAGTATACAAAACAGACAGTCCACACATGAACTCAGACTTAGACATGAGACAGACATTTAAAAAGCACCAGTATTCTTCTGTAACAACTATTTGATGATATGATCAGTCATATTTACCACAGTAAGAAGCACAGATCATTTATTAACAGTTTATTTAACTGCTAGTAAAATAAACTAAGACCAATTAATAAACAGTGTATGCCTGTAATTATTCTCAAAATCTGTAACAAACATTAATTTATGGACACAATAAGCAATGTATGTCCATAATCCAAAACTGCATTATTACTAAATTGCAAATTGTCCTTTTATTTCTATTATCATGAGAATAATGTATGAGAGCTGAAGCAATTCAAAGAAAACCAAACAACTCTGGAGATCAATCACAAATTTAATGAATTAAATATTAATTAATAATTAAGCTCTTATTCATCCATTCGCTCACACACACATACACACACACACACACACACACACAGAATATTTACAGTAGAGTGGATCTTTCAATGGTCAGTATGAACAGGAGGAATATTTACAGCAGGTTTCGGTGTTTTATTCAGACACCTGAGTATATTTAACATAAACCTTTAATAAAACATGAATACATCATTTTATTTTTCTAAGATAAAGTAAAAATATTTAGATTTGAACATTTATTTAACACAAGTCAGCATTATCTGTTAATTCAACAACTCTGTCACAGCTTTAAAGCAGAACTGAAAACCCTTTTTTATATTTCCTCATAATGTGAACCTGAAATTGTAATGTTTTGTATGAAAACGTTAAACCTTTTTGAAATAGTTTTTTGTAGAAAATATGTTACACAAATAATTCTCAAAGTTTGACCCTTTCCTCTGTCTGTCACTGTAGTTACCTCTGAAAACAACAACAAGCTGACTGCTGAAAACAAACTGGAAAACCTGACAAAGGAATATAATGTCTCAGAAATAAAAATAAAGAATCTAACTGCAGAAAACCAGCAGCTGAAAACCAACCTGAAAGACCTCAACAACAAACTCAGCTCAGAAAATGAAAGATTGAGGAGAGACAACGATGATCAGACAGTCATCATTGAAAACCTGACAAAGAAATATAATGACTCAGAAATGAAGATCAAGAATCTAACTGGAGAGAACCAGCAGCTGAAGACACAAAACCAGCAGCTGGAGACAGAGAAAGACAAGTTAAATGAACAAATACGAAACATAGAGAACAACATTACTGTAGTCCAGCAGATCATTGATGCCTACTGCCCAATAAAAGATGGAAGTAAGTTCAGATCTCATAACTCAAGTCCAAAAATAACCAATAATAATGTAACAATGCAGTAATGTTGTTTATTTGTTGGTTTCTGTTATTTCAGACAGACAGTGTAAACCTTGCCTGGAGGGCTGGATGCACAACCAGTCCAGCTGTTATGTAATCAATAACCCTGATCCTGCTGATCAGAAAACCTGGGAGATAGCTCTAAAGGACTGCAGAGCAAAGAATTCAGACTTGGCTGTAATAGTTAATGAAGATGAAAAGGTAATGAGAAAACTGTGGGAGTTTTATGACGGCCTATATGAAATGAAACTGTATTTTCTGAGTCTATGAGCCACAGTGTGTTTATTTAAGTTCAGTGTTTAAATATCTCTCATAAGTGTCTTTCTGTTGTCCTCAGACATTCATCAGTGATAACAGTTGGAACACTCGAGGACTCACTGGCTACTGGATTGGACTGAGAGCTGAAGCAGAGAAATGGAAGTGGATCGATGGAAGTGATCTGACTAAAAAGTAAAAGTCACATTCCTAAACAGTTTGAATTATAAAATCTATCAGCCTTGATCTAAACATTATGTTCTTCCCTCAGATCCTGGATAACACAACCTGCTAACAACAGTGACTGTGCAATTTCTGTTCACAATGAAGGATGGAAATCAGTCAGCTGTGGAAACAAAAACGGTTGGATCTGCAAAAAGGCGGCTTTATCTGTTTAAACAGTGAGAAGCCTCACATGAGAAGGTTACTGGATACTCTGTAAAGATTAATAACATGTAAGATCATATCAACTGGATTGTAAATATCAATACAAAGAGTTTTATTAAGGATGTGGGATTTTTTTTCTTTTTCTTTAAGCTATTCATGTATGTGCTGTGTGTGTAGCGGACACAGCATCAGGACGGCTCAGAACATCATCCGGTCAGAGTCACCTTTGACCCTCAGATGAGGAAATTGGACCAGGTTTGATATAGAGACAGACAGGGTCTTTCTCTTGGACGAACAAAGATCCATTAACATTCCATGGAACAGAATCTGTCCGAATGGAAGGCTTTGATCTAATTGCAAGGAGGCCATTAAATAATAATTCACTTAAATGAGAATGGGCCAGTTGTCCTCTTCCCCCATTCTTCCTGTCATAAGGTTTATCCTGAGGCATGAAAAATGACCTTTTACACCCCAAAGCCGGAGTGGGGGGACAGACTCTGGTCTTATGACTAGTCTCATGACAAGTTTATGACCCACGTGTAAGCCATCCTGTCTTCTATGAAGCAAAACAAGAACATCTTAGTGAAAAGTATGGTTTAAACAATACCAATTACTTATATCATTATCAATTACCTAAAGAAACCTCCACTGTAACAGCTATTACAGCGATCATAGATAAATGTGTATTTGAAGAATTCTGATTATACTTTCTCCTTTCATCAACACAAATGTTGGTATGAAAATGTTTGTTTAATGTGAGAAAGTGTTACACTGATGTTATGCTTACATTTTGGTGATAATCAATTATCTATCATGGAATAAGTAGACTAACAATGTGTTATGCTTGATCATATTAATCCTCTTCAGGTTTTAATGAATGGCAGCTTGATGAATCAAGCTGATGTCATATTAATAACAGAATAATACATCCTGTGTTCTGTGTTAATAGATTATAGTATGCATTTTATAATCAGGATTAAATACTGAATGAATGATGATGATGAAAAGTTTCATGATAAAAAGCTGGAAATTAGATCCTCAGAGTAGCTGTGATGAATCTGATTGGCTGACACACAAGCCCAACCCAGGGACAAAAACCAGCTGCACCCATCTGAAACCGGCTTTCCGGACCTGAACAGGGTTTTGCTTTGTCCATCTTTTCTTTCCTTCACCTCACACATTCTTAACTTAATCTTTAGTTATTCTTTATCTTAGTTTTCTTAAGTTTTGTAATCTTGTAACTTTCACCAGCAACGTCCAGAGAAAAGGCCCTTTAAGGAAACACGTCATTAAGTTTTGCATTTAACCTGTTTTTGACATTTTTGATGATTTTGACGCTTTGCCAACGCTGAGATCTCTCCAGAAAGTTATTAAACAGTGAACTAGTTAAATTAGACTTTTTCTCCATCTTTCATCAACCTGAGAGAACTTTTTGGGCAGACAAACGTCTGTCAACCCTACGACTCATCATAACCGAGAGGAACAAAGTCTGCCAGTGGACAACTACCGGAGCCAGGCAGTCTGACGGAAGGCCAGCCGACCCGGACCATCCTCACCCCGCCCGGACCTGCGACGCTCTCTGAGATCTTCCACTTGGTGTGCATACGCGTGGTTCTGAAGGACGGACAGCTGAGACCCTCCATCGATGAAAGTAGGATCCAAATATTGCATTAAAGGGAGTACTAAACAGATAAAAGCTGTTCTTCTTCTGCTTTGTTAGAGATGAGATGATGTTTCCTGTTTTATCTTCATGTAACAGTTTAATTATTACTGCTGATTGGTCAACATGGGGAGCTGCATTACTTGTTCTCAACTAAATGTTCCCAGAGTTGTTTTCTTAAGTATTGTATTCTAATGAAAAGAATATTTCAATGTACAGATGACTGGTTAACTATTATCTGTTTATCTAGAAGTGAATTCATATTTCAGTCACACCTTGTTGTTCATTGTCTTTTTCTTCCAAATATCTCCCTGAACATGTCAGTAAGCTTTCATCTAGTCAGATAACATTACACAGATTCAAAGTAAACTTTTAAAAATATATATTCTTTCTGTTCATCTAATGATATAGTTTACTGCAAGGGAAATTTAAAAGTGTACCAACTCGATATTTAATGTATGGCTTCATTTAAATTTTAATGTGTTTTGCCAATATTGAGCAGTATCCTAAAAACAACCATTTTTTTCTAAATAAGTTGGGACCAATGATGTTAAATTTGTTGAAACATAATGACTGACTGACCGCTTCCATCCCTCCATCTCTTTGCACTCTTTCCATCTAGAAGGAGGCTCCACAACATCCAGAGCATTCCTCCAAGCAACCAGAATATGAGATGATACAAACAAATGCATCAACACTTTAAGTAAATACATATTCACATCTACTTTGTCTTTTTAATAGACCAGTACATAAGCTATCCTACATTTCAAATGTAAATGCATCAGCTGATCTTTTTATGTTTTTAAAAAGGTCTTAAACATGGCTTTTGTTTTCAAATATGTGCCTGTTTTTAAATGTGAACTCATTTGTCACACTATGCTGAGTGTATATTATGGAAGTGACAATAAAAAAAACCCCAATACTGATTCTGATGATGACATTAGAATAATATGGTATGAAACTTAAGTTTGACACAGACCTGTTATCAGAAAAAGGAAGCAACTTTTTCCTGTAGCATGTGCATTTGGAGACACATGTCACTTTATTTGCTATATGTTATGAAGAAGTTGGTCATAAAGGTCAGGAACTATATTCTCACTGCACTCATAACTTCCTGCATTCACGTTTTAAAAAAAATTCACCTGTGCTCTGTTCCACTTGTATACCACACTCAGGAAAGTTAATTATTGAACCACCTAATGCAAAGTGTGTCTGTACATTCCATAAGCTTATCAACACCAAATACCAACATATCAGCTGACTGGGCACAACATAGTCTGCAGAGTGAAGGGAACGCAAATGTTAGCAGTATTAACGAAATCGCAATACACAGGCCTGGTCCAAGGGTAACAGTACAGCACAGTATTCAAACATGACACTGGTAACTGCATCTAACTCTGAAATAACGATGGATTGGTAGAAATGTGCAATAAAAACAAATGCATTGAATGACTTGCAGTAAGCCTGGCGGTTTCAAAGGCCAAACAACAAATAGTGAATTCAACATGAAACTCCAAATTAGTCTTATCAACCCTTATTTACCCAGCTGAAGTTCCTTTGAGCAAGGCCTGCTCAACGGCTGTTTTATGACTGAGTCTGACCTCAGTGAACATCACACGTTTTGAGAGCTTCCTCTTCCTCTGGCAAAAGGCACAACAGACACTTCAGTAATCAATCAGTAACATACTCAAATTAATTCTTCACCACATGGCAGTAATATATCAGAGATTAAGTGTGTCTGGACACTCTTTCACAACATACAATGGTGTGTGAGGATTTACAGACCATTATGAATCTTAGTGCTCCATGATAGACAGTGTCCAGCAAATTAAGAGAATGAGTAAAAGCAGTTTCATAACATTCAATGAAAAACAGGATTTATTCCTAAAGCAAAAGCTCAATTTTAATTCCACTATCTTTAAAAGGTTGTCAGTGTGGGGTTTAGAAGAAAGGCTTTCATCATTTGTGATGCCTAGGTATTTGTAAGCAGACACAAACTCAATGGGAAACCTTGTGCTGATGTAAAGCGAGGAAGAACTATTGGCACCTTTTCATTGGTAAACAATGTTTTGTCACCATTTAGCATTAGTCTGAGGTCACAAGCCAACAGCTTCATCTGACAGGCCTATGTCTGACAGCCTCTAACATAAGATGTCATGGTCAATAGTCTCAAATGCCTTGGACAAGCCAATGAAAAGTGCAGCACTGGGGTCTCTTGGGGTCCGATGCCGTCACAACATCATTTAAAACTTTCAAGGAAGTGGTTTCTGTACTGTGTTAACGGACTAATGACGAGATAAAATGTTATTTAAACATAAGTACTCCTTGATTTGATCATTCACAGCAAACCTAGCTAAAATACAAAGTTTGGAGATGGGTCTGTATGTAATGTTAGTATGTATTTGTGTTTGTAAGTTAACACCACTTTCATTTGGTTGTTGTAACAATACTATGAATTGAGTTTCCATACTAGGTAAATATCAAAGGTCCAAAGTTAAACCCTCTTCCTGAGTAATACATGCAAATTATTTTCTCAAACAAAAGAAGTTGCTCATTTAATAGCTGCAAGTTATCGGCGAACCGACACTTCTGCTCATAGGTTGCTCTGTGCCTAACAGTGACAGTCTATCTACAAGTTAGACCGAGCTCAACAGACAGACTGTAGAGATGGCTGAGGAGATTAACTACGCTTCTGTTGTATTTAAAAATAACACAAACTCCCGACGTGAAGGTAGGCTTCCATTTTCCATTTCATTTTCCATTTTGGTGATCTTCCTGAAATATTGAAGTATGGCTATTTTGTTACAATAATACTGGAAAGACAGTTAGTTGCAGTCTTTATGGGTTAAAAGTTTAAAATGAAGACAGTTTAAATCTTTGTTGTCCTGTAAGTGAAATCTGATTTTCAACCAGAACTCAAATCAAATATAAATCAGCTCTTCATTTATCATGTGGACTGAGTACAGAGTAAGAAAGCAGCACAACACTGTGGAATTGTCGTTTTAAAACAAAAAAACTAGTTAGAAATTAGTTTTAATTAGTCTCATCCCATCATATCAGTTTAAACTGTTGGTCTTTGGTTTAAAGTCCCCCTACACTTAAAAATGTGTTTGCTTATCGTTGCTTCACTTGCATGTTTGAGCTTCACTGTGCAGAACGATGTATGTGAGTTTTCATCTGCTGCAGCGAGAATGTTTCTCTCATCTTAAATGTGTATATTCATAGATTGTTTTTTCTTAAATGAGGGAGAGAGAGTAATTTGTACTATAATTGTTTTAGATAACAGATAAGTTATTAGTCAAAGCTGATCATTTTTATGTGTTAAACATGTATGGAAGCAAGATCACAGTCATGAAAATGTGTAATGAAATAGATTTTTGTAAAGTTTTTTCTCATTGAGAGGCAGTTTCTTATTTTATATATGATCCAATTACTATCAAAGTCTTATTTCATCATCTTGGGTTTCAGCACATAGTTTTAAAGCTGTTTGAGGGTCAACAGCTGTTATTCCAGGGAAAATACTGAAGGCCTTCTAATTTTAAAAATATATGATTTTGGGATAACATTAATCACAAACAAAAAAGGTAAAAATAGGAATGGAATAGAGTATGCAGTAATTAACCATGACTTTATGTCTTTCAATCTTTCAGCTCAAAAGGAAGAAGAAATTGTGTATGATGAGGTGAAGGTGGTGCAGAAAAAAGCAGAACAAGCAGCTGATGGTAAGTTCAAAAGCAATGTAAGCATCATTTACATATTACTGCTACTGGGAACATTTCTAGTAGTGCCTTTAGTACTGCTGCAACTACTATCACTACTTTAACATCAGCAGTAATATCAGTAACCCTGAAAGCAGTGTAGGAAATTTAAGGAATATTTGACATGGGAACGTTTGTCCCCTCACCCTTTCAAAATTATACTCAGGATGAACCTTTAGTATGAAACCATTAGATGGCAGTATAGGAATGACCCTGAGATCATGATACTATTAAATAGGCTCATTTCTGGGGTAATAATGTCATATTCAGATCTCCTCTAAGTCAAACCCAGTGGTTTCATTATTGTGGATCTGATGCATGTTTGCCACAGCCTTAGATGTTTCACAACACTCTTTTTTGGTGTCATTAGTCACAGCCCAATTGCTTTCTTTGGTAACAGTTGAAGCTTTTTTGATGAGGTATCGGCCAGGTATCATAACAGCAGTGTAGTGTGAACAACAATGCTGTTTGTGTCAGTGTGTGTTAGAGACGGATATGGAAGTTAAATCAATTGAATGAAAATAAAATGATTTATGGTAGGATTAGTATATTGGCCTTTTTTCCCTTTTTTTCTGCACAATCTTTGGGACTATTATTGACTCTCAATCACAGTTTTGGGGCATTCTGAGATGTCTTGGGACTTTTTTTCCCCTTGCCTCCCGTTAATTTCCAACACTGACTGAAGGTATTCTCACTTTTTAACAAAGCCTGCCTTACAAGTTTTTGTTTAGGTACGTACATCATATCTGGAGTTGGGTTAGTGGTTAAGGTCTTACATCTTAAATTGTGCAAAATATGTTTAACTGCACTTCCATGAGTTCACCTATCAAACATTATGGGTGGTTCAGTTTCTGCAGGTGTGATTCTTACCTTTCTTTGTTCAGCTAAGGTAAATAGCACATAGTTTTAAAACTGTGTGAGGGTCAACAGCTGTTATTCCAGGTAAAAAAAAATACTGAAGGACTTCTAATTTTAAAAGATACGATTTTGGGATAACATTAATCACAAACAAAAAGGGTAAAAATAGGAATGGAATAGGCTTTTAAAAGACCATGAACACTATGCAGTAATTAATCATGACATTATGTCTTTCAATCTTTCAGCTCAAAAGGAGGAAGAAATTCTGCACGATGAGGTGAAGGTGGTGCAGAAAAAACCAGAACGAGCAGCTGATGGTAAGTTCAAAAGCAATGTAAGCATCATTTCCATATTACTGCTACTGGGAACATTTCTAGTAGTGCCTTTAGTACTGCTGCAACTACTATCACTACTTTAACATCAGCAGTAACATCAGTAACCCTGAAGGCAGTGTAGGAAATTTAAGCAATATTTGACTGACACTTTTCCTTTCACCCCTTTCAACAATATACTTAGTAAGAACCTCTAGTATGAAACCACTAGATGGCAGTATAGGAATGACGCTGAGATCATGATACTATTAAATAGGCTCATTTCTGGGGTAACAATGTCATATTCAGATCTCCTCTAAATCAAACCCAGTGATTTCATTATTGTGGATCTGATGCATGTTTGCCACAGACTCAGATGATTCACAACACTCTTTTTTGGTGTCATTAGTCACAGCCCAATTGCTTTCTTAGGTAACAGTTGAAGCTTTTTTGATGAGGTATTGGCTTGTCACAGCATCCAACATCACTGCTTGGTCTCTGCCAGGTATCATAACAGCAGTGTAGTGTGAACAACAGTGCTGTTTGTGTCAGTGTGTGGATATGGAAGTTAAATATGTTTAACTGCACTTTTTACTGTGGTTCAGTTTTTGCAGGTGTGATTCTTATCTTTCTTTGTTCAGCTAAGGTAAATATCACTGCTCATACTAACTACCTTGTTTTTTGTCTGGACATGTAAAACATTGCTTGATGAGCAACAAGTGTTCAATCGACTGTCGTGACATTTTTTAAAGATATTCATGATGAACAGCAGATCAAACTGACGATGTTCTGACTTTTCCTGTTGCACCACTATAAGGTTGCTGTTTTTGACATTTAGTAAAATCTCTCAATCTCAATCTCTCAAACTATTAGACAGATTCTTTGAAAGACTGTACAGACATCCACAGTCCCCAAAGAACCAATCCTAATGAAGTTGGTTTCCTCTAGCGTCAAATTATTCACGGATATTATTGATGAATTGATGAATCAACACAAAATTTAGTTTTGATGTTCATGGTTCTCAGAGGAAAAATTCTTAACAAATTTTACTTTAACCATGTCCTTATCATCACCATGAGGCTAACATGTGACTTAGAGGGGAATATCTGTGATGGATTGTCATGAAATTTGGTCAAGACATTTGATTCTAGTGAGTTGGTGATCTTCTGACTTTTTTTCTAGCAGCATCATCAGGTCAAAATGTTCATTTGTCCAACACTTTGGTTTACGACCAAATACCTCAAAACAATAATGTTCCCATCAGCCTGAGCTGTACTTTGTGCTAATGATCAAATGCTCACATGCTAAGAAGATGTATGGAAATGATGAACATGGGTAAGCCTTTTTGCTGAGTAAATGTGACAAATCTGAGCTATGGTGTGCATTGTTGCCTCTCACGCTGCAGAATCCATTCATTTTTGTGTTTTTATTTTCTCAGGATTGTTGGCAGACCAGAAAGCCACCACCAAACATCGCCACTATCAGCTGATGGCTTGCTGTTTGGGGATTTTTTGTGTCATTTTGCTGTTCGGCATCATAGCAGTCAGTGTCTACCGTAAGTATACAAAACAGACAATTTAAAAATAGCACCAGTTTTCTTCTGTAACAACTATTTGATGATATGATCAGTCATATTTGCCACAGTCAGAAGCTCAGATCATTTATTAGCAGTTTATTTAACCAACTCTAAGTGTATGCCTGTAATTGTTCTCAAAATCTGTAACAAATATTAATTTCTCCAGTTTCATTTTATTTTTGAAACCCTTTAAATGTTATTTGAATAAAAATGTTATATTTTTAATGTTTGTAGAGGATTTGCACATAAAGGACAGAGTGAGAGCCAGAGTTTTTCAACAAAAACATGTATGCTTGGAAAAGATTTAAAGGCCAGGATAAGAAGATATTATATATTTTTCTTGTCAATAAACCCAATGAAAAGACAAAACAAACCCCAACAATGATCCAATTTACATTTATGTAATTAAAGTCTGATGGAGCACATTCTCTCTCTGCCAAATGTTTCTATTGTTCCAAAACCCATAAAAAACAGATAATTGAACCAGACAGTTATGGAGGTACCGAACAGACTAGGAGTTCAAACAAAAACAGAAAGACTATAAGTGAAAGGCTATCTACACTGCAATCAAAAATGTAAGTGAATTAAATTTGCAATTAAAAAGTGAATCAAAAGCTTTTGTTTGAGGATCCAAATGTCATGCTTGTCGTTGAGCTTCATTTCAAATCTCCCACAAGAATAAACTCAACAGCAAGCAAGTTTTTTTTTTAATGCAGTGTTGATAGTTTTGCTCTCAAATCTGATTTTGATTGTACACCTATTCTGTTTGATTGTATAATAAAGACACAAAAGCAGTGGGTAATGTGCTTTCTCCTAACAATGAACATTGGACACAGTTTTTTAGCCACATATACCGTCCTGGTGTCATGAAGGTTACTAACACACCAAATCCATGGCTGAAAAAAGTCATCAACAAATACAACATCTACTTCTGTTTGAGTAATATTTAGTTAAACCTACAGTGCCCCCCGGTTTAAAGACAATAAGATTTACAGCTACAGATGGACAAACATGTTGGTGGATTTATTAACAATAAAAATACTGTGTCCTAATATCAAAATACATGTGACGATGTTCAATACGTGTATAGCTGCATGTCTGTCAACCTGAAGTTAAACAGACAGGAAGCAGCTTCCAACAGTGACAAAATGACTAATCCAAAATTACAATATTACTATCAATTAAGAGGCTAATTATCCTTTTGCAGTTTCTTTGTTTTATCATGAGAATAATGTAAAAGAGCTGGAGCAGTTAAAAGAAAACCAAACAACTCTTCTGGAGACCAATCACAACCTGACAGACCGCAACAACACACTCAGTTCAGAAAATGAAAGATTGAGGAGAGACAACGATAATCAAACAGTCATCATTGGAAACCTGATAAAGAAATATAATGTCTCAGAAATGAAGATCAATAATCTAACTGGAGAGATCCACCAGCTGAACAAAACAAACCAGCAGCTGGAGAAAGAGAAAGACAAGTTAAAAGAACACATACAAAACATGGAGAACAACGTTACTGTAGCCCAGCAGATCATTGATGCCTACTGCCCAATAAAAGATGGAAGTAAGTTCAGATCTCATAACTCAAGTCCAAAAATAACCAATAATAATGTCACAATGCAGTAATGTTTGTTTATTTGTTGGTTTCTGTTATTTCAGACAGACAGTGTAAACCTTGCCTAGATGGCTGGCTGCACTACCAGTCCAGCTGTTATGTAATCAAAAACCCTAAAACCAATACTGATCAGAAAACCTGGGAGGAAGCTCGAGAGAACTGCACAGCAAAGAATTCAGACTTGGCTGTAATAGTTAATGAAGATGAAAAGGTAATGAGAAAACTGTGGGAGTTTTATGACGGCCTATATGAAATGAAACTGTATTTTCTGAGTCTGTGAGCCACAGTGTGTTTATTTAAGTTCAGTGTTAAAATATCTCTCATAAGTGTCTTTCTGTTGTCCTCAGACATTCATCAGTGATAACAGTTGGAAGGAAGAAGGACTAACTGGCTACTGGATTGGACTGAGATATAAAGACAGGAAATGGAAGTGGATCGATGGAAGTGATCTGACTGAAAAGTAAAAGTCACATTCCTAAACAGTTTGAATCATAAAATCTATCAGCCTTGATCTAAACATTATGTTCTTCCCTCAGATCCTGGATAACACAACCCGCTAACAACGGCTACTGTGCAATGTCTGTCCATAACCAAGGATGGAAATCAGTGTGGTGTGGAAACAAAAACGGTTGGATCTGCAAAAAGGCGGCTTTATCTGTTTAAACAGTGAGAAGCGTCACATGAGAAGGTTACTGGATACTCTGTAAAGATTAATAACATGTAAGATCATATCAACTGGATTGTAAATATCAATACAAAGATTTTTATGCAGAATTTGGGATCTTGTGTGTGTGTGTGTGTGTGTGTGTGTGTGTGTGTGTGTGTGTGTGTGTGTGTGTGTGTGTGTGTGTGTGTGCTAAAGGGAGTACTAAAAGCTGTTCTTCTGCTTTGTTAGAGATAAGATGTTGTTTCCTGTTTTATCTTCATGTAACAGTTTAATTATTACTGCTGATTGGTCAACATGGGGAGCTGCATTACTTGTTCTCAACTAAATGTTCCCAGAGTTGTTTTCTTAAGTATTGTATTCTAATAAAAAGAATATTTCAATGTACAGATGACTGGTTAACTATTATCTGTTTAAAGTGAAGTTGTAACAGTTGTTTGTTTAGCGGCTAATGCTAATGAGTTCTTATATCAGGAAATTTCCTTTAATGGTTTTAACCTGGTGTATAACCAGCATATTCTCACTCTATTGTAGTTCATTTGCCATTTTACGACTTATAAAATATGTATTTGATGATATGACGTTAATAACAACACAGTGGTGCACTCTGCCATCAGTTAGTTATTTTCATACAGGCAGTGAGATAGCCAACACTACTAGGCATGTACTATTTATTAATTTTGGTTTATAACTTATTTTAATGTGAAGACATTCATGTTTAACATTTATGTTGAAAAATGAAATTAAAGTGTCCACTTTAACTGTTCTTTCTTTAGTGTCACAATCAGTTTCCTTCACACTTGTTTATTTACTCTTTAGGTAATTCTCTTTCTTTCTTGCAAATCCGGTTTCTGTTAAATCAGGTTAGTATGTCTCCTCTTTTTGTAGTCTAGTCAGATTAACTTAACTAAATAACTTAACTAGTCAGATTCAGTTTAGTTAGGGGGCCCTTTTATTATCTTTTATTCTTTTTGCTCGAGGTTATCTGATGCTTTAAGTGGAACCTCCGCCTGACTTTCTCTCCACATGCGATGGCAGGAATCCTAGATGAACTTCCCGCTCGCTGGAAAGGTTCTCTTCTTCAGAAAACGACAAACAAAAAAACACAACCTGCATTTTTTTTCTATACTTACTGCTGTCTTACTTGTTCACAAACTAAATATACAAACATAAATAAAAAACATAATTCATGCAGCAATAATGTCTGCCAGCAATAGTAACTCACATTTCCTGTCATTCACATCATACAACGTTTTAAAACTCACTGGAGAATTAAACTGTTTTAAATATTCACCCTCCTCTCATCCCTCGGCAACCAAAACGTCCCAGAAAAAGGATAAGTATTAAAAATAACTTTTCCTCTTTTTTCTCTCGCTAGCTCAATCCAAATACTGGACTTAGTCTTTTTCCTCTGCTTCATACCCCCCTCCCGCCTTCTCTGTCTTCCGCTTGGCTACTGACAAAGAGGCTTATTCTATTTGGCATTTACCGCCACCCTCTGGTCTTTTAATGTAACTGCAACAACAACAACATTAATAATTTAATCCTCCTGAGGCCTGTACTACGAAGCTGGATTAACCTATCCAGGATATCTCTCCGTTACCTGGATTGATTTATCCAGATATTTGCAGTCTAGGATAAACGGTACTACGAAGCTGGTTATCAACTCTGTAAATCAACCCAGGGTTTTCCAATCTGGATCTCTGCGCGCTCACATAAAGGGGAGGTGTTTGCAGCGTCTGACCAATCACAAACATGGAGAAACCCTGCAGAGCAGACTAAACCATGGAGGAGCAGACAATTATTCTTCATAAATATGAAGAATTCAATCACATCATCCAGGCCAAAAGCAACACTGTTGCAACACTGATGCAGCAGCAAAAGCCAGGAAGGAATGCTGGCAGAAAATTGCCGACTCTGTTAATGTGTAAATTCATGAGATCATACAATATTAATTTATCGGACAATATAAACGGACAGCACTCTGATCACACAATGCCACTTTATTACGGCACAGACGTTTGGGGCAGAGCGCTTCCTCAGTGCCCTTTCTCTCATAAGAGACATTAAGTTAGTTTAATATTCAACATTCAAAATACAAACCTATTATGCGCTTCAACCATTTGAGTGAATGATGTCAAACCAACTGTATAACAGACTAATATCCCTCATGTGCCACAAGGCTTATTTTACAAATATATGTTTTCGTCATTTTTTTACAATTACAATAAATAAATACAGTTATTATGCTCCCTGACACTTTGATCTCAGGATGTCAAACCTACAGAATAATATCCCCCACGTGCCTCAATGATTATTTTTTAAATATATATTTTGGCCAATTAAAAAATTGCATCTATCACTAAAACCTCTTTCTCTCCTAAGCGCTCCTCTCGCGATCCGCGCACCAATGTTGACAGGATCTTCTAAGAATGGGCAGGTCATTTTCTAAGAGAACTGATTGGTCAGGAGGTGGTGCTTTTGTACTCATTGATCTCTTATCCAGAACATAACCTGCTCCGGAGCAGGTTAGCCGTTCAGCATAAGTTACCATGGTGATTTACCCCGGTAAGAAGTGAACCAGCTTCGTAGTACGGAAAACCCAGGGTTAACCCTGAAGTTATCTCGATAAGAGAAAATCCAGCTTCGTAGTACAGGCCTCTGTTGTCTTCCTGTCGACTGTACAACTTTTGTCCTCCAGGGGTCAAAATTGGCTCAGTCTGGTTTGACTGCTAATAAATGTTATCATTTTTGTAAATAAATAATCTGTGTTAAATGTATGGGGGTTAAAATACACAAGAAGCTAAAGTACAAGGTTTTCAGATGGGTCTGTAGTTGTTCAACACTGTGGGATCACCACAAAAGTACAAAACTAAACAAAAATGAAATGTTTACACTCGTCACAGTTCATGGTGCAAGCTATTTGACTTAAGTTAGGACAAACAGTTTTACACATTTTACTTCCTCTTAACTCAAGAAGTATCAGAAGAACACGATATACTACATTTTAAGATCACTGTGATGAGTTGCTCTTGACCAGGAATGAGTTAATGTCTGTTTGGGGTTTTTTTCCCCATTTTGATTCAAGATTTAAGTAGAAAAGTTTGACTGAATTTAGAAACTTAGACATATTGCCTAGAAAACAACAATATGACAAATCATAGGAATTGCAGATACAGGACATGAATTGGCTTAAGTGGGCAAAAATACAGTTAAAAATGAATGAAAAAAGAAAATATCAGAGTTATAATTTGCGATATAAGTACTAACAAAGACATTATATCTCTAAAACAAAAGCAGCTGAACCAGGGACCAAATCTACTGAATATAGAACTTGTCCAAACAAAGCAGACAAACACGGACAAAACTATTTTGGTGCAGATAGATAGTAAGAGCAAAGGCTGTGTGTGTGTGTGTGTGTGTGTGTGTGTGTGTGTGTGTGTGTGTGTGTGTGTATTATACAAGTTACAGACCGCAGTTTAACACCAATTTCATAGAACAGAGATGTCAAAACCACCATGAACACCATGAATTAAGTTCCCATACTAAGTAAACATCACAGGTCCAAAATTAAACCTTCTTTCTGAGTCCAGTGTTCATAGTTATTTCTTTAATTTGAAGATTATCTATTTCAAGAACACAGTGTTTATGGTTTGAGGTTCATGTCCAGGCCAGTCATGCATGCAAAATGTTTTCTCAACCAGAGCAGAAGTTAAAACTGCAAGGAAACAGACACTTCTGCTCTTAGGTTGTTCTGTGGCTTATTTACTGTGACAGTCGTCTGTCTATGAGTTAGATCGAGCTCAACAGACAGACTGTAGAGATGGCTGAGGAGATTAACTACGCTTCAGTTGTATTTAAAAATAAGACAAACTCCCGACCTGAAGGTAGGCTTCCATTTTCTTTTTGTTTAATACAGAAAACTAAGAATGAATATTACATTAGATCAAATGTGTGTGGGTATTCTATTTAAATAATACTGGAAAGAAAGTTATTTGGAATCTTTATGGATTAAAAGATTAAAATTAAGACAGTTTAAATCTTTGTTGTCCTGTAAGTAAAATCTGATTTTCGACCAGAACTCAAAATAAATATAAATCAGCTCTTCATTTATCATGTGGACTGAGTACAGAGTAAGAAAGCAGCATAACACTGTGGAATAGACTCATATTAATGAAGGTACAGTAAGCTACATATTGGAGTGTGTGTGTCCTTTGCATTAATAACATCTTAGGAAATGTTATATTTCATGCTTATCCACAGCTGCAGTTTCCTAAATACACACTGTGATGTCTACTGACACACGTTCTTTCCTTCAGCTGGTGTCCAAGAAAAAACAGAAAACAGTTTTAATTTGTCTCATAACAATATATCAGTCTAAACTGTTGGTCTTTGGTTTAAAGTCCCCCTACACTTAAAAATGTGTTTTCTTATCATAACTTCACTTGCATGTTTGAGCTTCACTGTGCAGAACGATGTATGTACAGAGTTTTCATCTGCTGCAGTGAGAACGTTTCTCTCATCTTAAATTTGTAAATTCATAGATCTGTTGTTGTTTTTTAAATGAGGGAGAGGATATCAAATAAATTATTAGTCAAAGCTAATAATTTTTATGTGCTAAACAGCTGCATAAAACATCATGAACATGTGTAATAAAATAGATTGTTGTTAAGTATTTTCTCATGAAAGGCAGTGTCCTTGTTTACATATGATACACTGACTGTGAAAGTCTGATTTTCATCATCTTGGGTTTTAGCACATAGTTTTGACCGTGACCATGACATTATGTCTTTCAACCTTTCAGCTCAAAAGGAAGAGGAAATTGTGTACGATGAGGTGAAGGTGGTGCAGAAAAACCAGAACAAGCAGCTGATGGTAAGTTGAAAAGCAATGTAAGCATTATATACATATTACTGCTACTGGGAACATTTCTAGTAGGGTGGATCAGAACAGATCACTTTTTGCAATTCTGTCTTGTTCACCATATTTAAATATGAATCCAATACATTATATCAACACCTAATATCATTATGAAATCCCTGAGATGTTTTCTTGTTTAATCAGAAGACAGTTTTTAGATATTGTACTGAAAAGGAAAATGGCACATATATATTAACGTTCCTTATGTCAAATCTTGTCAGCATTTGTATCTTTTTAAGGCTTAGAAATACTGTATTTACAGCCTTGTCTGCCAAAACTTTCTGATTCTGAACTTCCTGTCTGTATGTTGTTGTTTTTTTTTGCTTTCTCATCAGTAAGGTTAAAAAACTAGTAGCCTGTATGTTCACATGTGTAATGTTGCACAATATAACTTACACACTTTGCATATAGCCTACTAGTTAACTTTAAAACAACTGAATAGAAATAGTGATACATGCACTGGAGTCTAGTTGCCCCACCTTAGTCACCATTACCCTAATCCATCATAGGGAGCCAATAGCATCGATGCAAAATGAAAACATCGATCAGACATCTATCATTTAAGACGCGCTTTTATTTTGAAATTCCCAGCAAAATGCCAGCGGTGCCATGGAAATGGACATAACAATGAAGTCCGTGAGCAGCTTTTTTTCCCACAAAAACTAAAAACCGCAACTGTAAAAGAGCAACGTTTCACTGCTGCTGCTGTAACATCACGTTTCAGTAAACTCAGACACACAGAAACACTGCTGCTGCTGCTGCTGCTGCTCGTCTGTCGTGTTGGTTTCCCTCCACAGCTCGGTAGACACCACAGATTAAAAAAAGAAGCAGTTCTGTCGTAATGCATAAAAATAGTGACTGAATGTTCTTTCGGTTGTCTTTTATAAGATGTGAAAACATTGTGTGGTAGACGCGCACGTCCGCAGCTCCCAATGCAGGTAGATTCCAGTCTACCTGCATTGGGCGCTGCAGCGTACAGACTTCTTTTTTTTTTGCTTTTACAGATTTGGTTATTTTGGTCCAGCTCCTGCTTTCTTACTATGGATGTGTGTGTCTACCACTCAAGTTTTTCTTTCATAGGATGCAAACATTTTTAAAGCCTTATATCAAAATGTAGCACTTCATAGTAAACAGGAAGTACATTTTTTATTAAAAGAATAGTTGTTTTTTTTCATTTAATTGTCTGGATGAGCTCAGAAATAAGGGTGTCAAATGCGAAACGCTGCATCAAATCGTTGTTCATTGAATTGATATAATATTGTATTGTGAAGAAACTTGTGATTTCCACCCCTAATTTCTAGTGGTGTCTTTAGGATGAACCTCTCATATGAAACCACTAGATGGCAGTATAGTAATGCTCCTGAGATCATGATACTATTTAATAGGCTCAATCATATTAGATTTAGCAGCATGTCTGGGGGAATAATATCATATTCAGATCTCCTATAAATTAAATCCAGTCAAAATCTGACCTCATATTCTCCAGCATCCTCATCACTCTCTGTTGTAAACTGGGATAGTAAATCTGAACTATTAATGAAATTATTTGAATTTCTTGTTTATTTTCTTGTTTGTTTTCTCAGGATTGTTGGCAGACCAGAAAGCCACCAACAAATATTGCAACTATTGGCTGATGGTTTGTTTGGGGACTTTTTGTGTCATTTTGCTGTCTGGGACCATAGTCAGTGTCTACTGTAAGTACGTACTGTATATAAAACAGACAGTCCACACATGAACTTAGACATGAGACAGAAAAAAGCACCAGTATTCTTCTGTAACTATGATTTGATTTGTCATTTACCAGAGTCAGAAGCTCAGATCATGTATTAGCAGCTTATTTAACCAACTCTTAGTGTATGCCTGTAATTGTTCTCAAAATCTGTAACCAAAATTCATTTCTGGACACAATAAGTAATGTATGTTAATTTTTTAAAACCCTTGAATGGTCGTTGAATGAAACAACAGAGCAGGAGCTGGCAATAAAGTCTAAAACAAAATATACTTAGATAGGACTTAATGATAAGGATAAGAAGATATTCTATATTTTTCTTGTCAATAAATCCAATGAAAAGACAAAACCCAACAAAGAACAAATGAACCACACAGTTAAAAAACAGAAAGAATGTAGGAGCAAAACTATCAACATTGCAATCAAAATATGTAAGTAAAATAAATTTGTGATTATAGTACGAATCAAAACCTTTTGTTTGAGGATCCAAAAGTTTTGCTTGCTGTTGAATTTAATCTCAAATGTCCTGCAAAATATCTGCTCAAAAGCAAGCAAAACTTTTGAGTTCACAAATAAAAGTTTTCGATTTGCATTTTAATAACTTTTTTTTTAATGCAGTGTCAATAGTTTTGCTCTCAAATAATTGTACATCTATTCTGTTTGATTGTATAATAAAGACACAAAAGTAACTCCATACACAGGTGCAGTGGGTAATGTGCTTTCTCCAACAATGAACATTGGACACTTATGTTTTTTAGCCACATATACCGTTCTGGTGTCATGAAGGTTACTAACACACCAAATCCATGGCTGAAAAAAGTCATCAACTAATACACCATCTACTACTGTTTGAGCAATATTTAGTTAAACCTACAGTGCCCCCTGGTTTAAAGACAATACGATTTACAGCTTCAGAAAGAACCAGTGGGTTTGGTTGAGTACCACAGACAGGCAGTGGATATAATGACAGATGGATAAACACATTGTTGGATTTGTTAACAATAAAAAAGAATATAATCACTCTTCACTAAGTTATGGTAGAATGGGATGAGGTGGGATGCTTTTTCAATTGAAAATACTGTGACACTGTATTGTTTTTACAGTCAAGGGTCCTAAAATTAAAATACATGAACCGATGGTCAATACATCAAACAACTAGCTGCATGTCTGTCAGCAGCTTTAACATTTTAGAAACACAACAGGAGCCTGTAACTTCCAAAAGTCTGGAAAACCTGAAGTTAAACAGACAAGAAGTAGCTTCCAACAATGGCAAAATGACTAATCCAAAATTACATTATTACTATCAATTAAGAGGCTAATTAACCTTTTTCAGTTTCTTTGTTCCATCAACTCTATTGGCCATCAATCTTAAATTTAATTCATTAATTATGAATTGATCATTTAGCTCACCACACACACACACACACACGTTTAGAGGGGATCTTTTAGTGGTTAGTATGAACATGAGGCATATTTACAGCACAGAAAACACGTTTTAATGTTTGTACAGACAGTATTGTTTTTTCACAGATTTTTAAAATAATAAATATAATTCAGCATTATTTGTTAATTCAACAACTCTGTCACAGCTTCAAAGCAGAACTGAAAACCCTATTTTTATATTTCCTCATAGCCTTCATATAATGTGATCATATCATAATGTTAACCTGGGATTTTCATATTTTTATGATAATGTTAAATATTCTTTAATTATGTTTTTGTAAAAAATGTGTTTCATAAATAAAATAACCTTGCAACAAACAAAAGAACGTTCGACCCTTTCCTCTGTCTGTCGCTGTAGTTACATCTGTCATCTCTGAAAACAACAACAAGCTGACTGCAGAAAACCAGCAGCTGGAAAACCTGACAAAGGCATATAATGACTCAGAAATGAAGATCAAGAATCTAACTGCAGAGAACCAGCAGCTGGAGAAAGAGAAGAACATCTTAACAGAACAAATACGAAATATAGAGAACGGTGTTGTCCAGCAGATCTTTGATGCCTACTGCCCAATAAAAGATGGCAGTAAGTTCAGATCTCATAACTCAAGTCCAAAAATAACCAATAATAATGTCACAATGCAGTAATGTTGTTTATTTGTTGGTTTCTGTTATTTCAGACAGACAGTGTAAACCTTGCTTAGATGGCTGGAAGCACCACCAGTCCAGCTGTTATGTAATCCATAACGCTGATACTGCTGATCAGAAAACCTGGGAGGAAGCTCAAGAGAACTGCAGAGCAAAGAATTCAGACTTGGTTGTAATAGTTGATGAAGATGAAAAGGTAATGAGAAAACTGTGGGAGTTTTATGACGGCCTATATGAAATGAAACTGTATTTTCTGAGTCTGTGAACCACAGTGTGTTTATTTAAGTTCAGTGTTTAAATATCTCTCATAAGTGTCTTTCTGTTGTCCTCAGACATTCATCAGTGATAAGAGTTGGGGAAGTTCAGGAGTCAATGGCTACTGGATTGGACTGAGAGTTGAAAACAGGAAATGGAAGTGGATCAATGGAAGTGATCTGACTAAAAAGTAAAAGTCACATTCCTAAACAGTTTGAATCATAAAATCTATAAGCCTTGATCTAAACATTATGTTCTTCCCTCAGATCCTGGATGACACAACCTGCCAACAACAGCTACTGTGCAATTTCTGTTCCAAACCAAGGATGGAAATCAGTGAACCGTGGAAACAAAAAGGGTTGGATCTGCAAAAATGCGGCTTTATCTGTTTAAACAGTGAGAAGCCTCACATGAGAAGGTTACTGGATACTCTGTAAAGATTAATAACATGTTAGATCATATCAACTGGATTGTAAATATCAATACAAATATGTTTTTTATTTAGGATGTGGGTTTTGTTTCTTCAAGCTATTCATGTATGATGCTAAAGGGAGTACTAAACAGATAAAAGCTGTTCTTCTTCTGCTTTGTTAGAGATGAGATGTTGTTTCCTGTTTTATCTTCATGAAACAGTTTAATTATTACTGCTGATTGGCCAACATGGGGAGCTGCATTACTTGTTCTCAACTAAATGTTCCCAGAGTTGTTTTCTTAAGTATTTTATTCTAATGAAAAGAATATTTCAATGTACAGATGACTGGTTAACTATTATCTGTTTATCTAGAAGTAAATTCATATTTCAGTCACACCTTGTTGTTCATTGTCTTTGGAAAATCAAGATGTGTGTATCAAAGGTAGAATTTCATTTTATGAGATAGGTCTTCAGAGTCAGAAGAAATGGATTTGATCATGATAAAAGTTGAGAGAAGAACTACAGTAGGTGGCATCAATGCAGTTTCATAGAATCATTAAATGTAAAACAGGATTTGTCCCCAAAGGAAAAGCTCAATGTTATTCCAGTATCTTTAAAAGGTTTTCAATGTGGGCTTTAAAAGAAAGGCTTTCATCAGTTGTGATGCCTAAGTATTTGTAAGCAGCCACAAACTCAATAGGGATACCTTGTGCTGATGTAAAACAACATATTGCTTCCTCTGCCTCAAAATAGCAACACGCCCCCAATGCACCTGACCACACCTCATTTTGAGACCAACACGCCCATGGGCACACAGACTGGTGTAAGTGCAGTTGCTATTTAGACAACGTGGGAGCAGGGTGAGAAAATGACAACTGTGCCAGGGGAAACTAACAAAGACACTTGCACCACGCCCGTCATCCGCTGTGCGCCGACTGCAAGATGGGCCCCAAGATGTCATGGTCAATGGTGTCAAATGCCTCAGACAAACCAATGAATGTGCAGCACAGTAATTCTTGGAATCTGAAGCCTTCACATCATCATTTAAAACTTCCAAGGAAGTGGTTTCTGTACTGTGTTGCTTCCTAAAACTGGACTGATGATGAGATTAAATGTTAAACTTCATTACTCCTTCATTTGATCAATTACAAGAAGATTAGCTAAAATACAAAGTTTCCTGATGGGTCTGTAGTTGTTCAACACTGTGGGATCACCACCTTTCAATGATGGGAGTACAAAAGTAGTTTTCTGACCAAAACGAAAATGAAATATTCACATTTTTACAGTTCATCATGCAAGCTGTTTGACCCAATGCAGATTACCAAGTTTGGACAAACAGTTTTACAAATTTGACTTCCTCTTTTGAAATAAGCTAACTGAAGTATTTAAAAGAGGATGTTGAGTTTATAGGTTGGTGGTTATCATTTGCCAAGATATCTTGCTCTTGACCAGGAAGGAGAGTTCATTTCTCTTTGTTTTTATTCATTTTGATTCAAGATTTAAGTATAAATATTGCCTAAAAAACATCAATATGACAAACCATAAAAATGACACAAACAGGACATAAATTGGCATAAGTGGGCAAAAATACAGTTGAAAAGTCAGAATTTGCTCCATAAGTAAAACAAAAGTAGCTGAACCAGGGACCAAATCTACTGAATATAAAACTTACCCAAACAGAGCATGCAAACATGTACGAAACTATTTCAGTGCAGTCTTACAGTGTGTGCGTGTGTGTGTGTGTGTGTGTGTGTGTGTGTGTGTCTGTGTGTGTGTGTGTGTGTGTGTGTGTGTGTGTGTGTGTGTGTAAAAGCTACAGACACGAATTTCATAGAACAAAGGTGTCAAATATTTTTATTATTTTATTTTTTTTACTTTATTGTCCTCAAGGAGGAAATATGTCTTGGACAACAGTGTTGTATAGAAATTAATTTGGTTGTTGTAAGAACATGAATTGAGTTCCCATACTAAATTAAACCTTCTTCTTGAGTGCAGTGCTCATAATTATTATTTCTTTAATTTGAAGATTATCTTTGCATATTACAAGAACACAGTGTGTATGGTTTAAGGCTTATATCCAGGCCAATCATGGATGCAAATTATTGTCTCAATCAAAAGCAGAAGTGGTTTATGTTAAAGAAAGGAAACACACACTTCTGCTCTTAGGTTGCTCTGTGGCTTATTTACAGTGACAGTCGTCTGTCTATGAGTTAGATCGAGCTCAACAGACAGACTGTAGAGATGGCTGAGGAGGAGATTAACTACTCTTCAGTTGTATTTGAAACTAAGACAAACTCTCGACATAAAGGTAGGCTTCCATTTTCTTTTTGTTTAATACAGCAAATCAAGTATAAATATTATATGATATGGATCAAATCAAATGTTTTAATTACAGTATGTTGTTAAAATAATACTGGAAAGAAAGTTAACTGAAAACAGTTTTAATGTTTTAATTGGTCTCACCCCAACATGTCAATTTAAACTGTTGGTCTTTGGTTTAAAGTCCCCCTACACTTAAAATGTGTTTTGCTTATCTTTGCTTCACTTGCATGTTTGAGCTTCACTGTGCAGAACGACGTATGTGCAGAGTTTTCATCTGCTGCAGCGAGAACGTTTCTCTCATCTTATATTTGTATATTCATGGATTCTGTTTTTTTTTTTTTAATGAGGGAGAGAGACTAATTTGTACTTCAGATAAATTATTAGTCATCATTTTTATGTGTTAAACATACGGAAATTCCACCCAGATCACAGCTTCATAAAACAGTCACGAAAATGTGTAGTATTTTCTCATGAAATGTTTCCTCTTTTATAAATTATCACTTATTGTGAAAGTCTGGTTGCATCATCTTGGGTTTCAGCACATAGTTTTAAAACTATTTGAGGGTCAACAGCTGTTATTCCAGGGAAAATACTGAAGGACCTCTAATTTTAAAAGATATGATTTTGGGATAAAATTAATCACAAACAAAAAGGTACTAGTAGGAATGGAATAGGCTTTTAAAAGACCATGAACACTATGCAGTAATTAACCATGACTTTATGTCTTTCAGCTCAAAAGGAGGAAGAAATTGTGTATGATGAGGTGAAGGTGCAAAAAGCAGAACAAGCAGCTGATGGTAAGTTCAAAAACAATGTAAGCAACATTTCCTTATTACTGCTACTGGGAACATTTCTAGTAGTGCCTTTAGTACTGCTGCAACTACTATCACTACTTTAACATCAACAGTAAGATCAGTAACCCTGAAAGCACTTTCAGTTGTTGTTTTTTTGTTGTATACAGTAATCACCTTGTTTAACCAAAACCACTTGAAGAGTCTCAATTTGTAATAATTGTCTACATTTTACAATAATGAGCACATGAAAAGCTGAACAATGCAGGCCTATTCCCCTTCAACAAGATTTTATTTAGGATGAACCTCTCATATGAAACCACTAGATGGCAGTATAGTAATGACCCTGAGATCATGATACTATTTAATAGGCTCAATCTAATTATATTTAGCAACATTTCTGAGGGAATTATATCATATTCAGATCACCTATGAGTCTAATCCAGTCCAACTTCTATGATTTCATCATTGTGGATCTGATGGACTGTTTGCCAAAGCCTCAGATGTTTCACAAAATTACAGATTAGTGGCTTGAAGAACAGTCAAATGATATTTGATCTTCTGACTTTTCCTTTTGCACCACTATGAGATTGATGTTTTTGACTTTTAGTAAAATCTCACTAAAACTATTAGACAGATTCTTTGAAAGACTGTACAAGGCAAGGCAAGGCAGTTTTATTTATATAGCGCATTTCATACACAATGGCAATTCAATGTGCTTTACATAAAACAGAAAAACATGTAATTTGAGAAACTTAAAACATACAATTAACCCCCACCCCCCCACCCCCCCCCCATAATAAAAACAAAGTACAGAAAAATAGAAAGACATAAATAAAATGATTGCAGCATAAAATAATAAATTAGCTTTAAAATCATTAAAAGGACAAAGAGTGCAAATGAAAGATTAAAATGTAAAGTGTACAGACATCCATGGTCCCCAAATAATGAATCCTAATGAAGTTGGTTTCCTTTAGCGCCACCAGCAGGTCATTTTTTTACTCATCAAGTGATATATGTCAACATCTACTTAATGAATCAGCACAATATTTTGTACAGACCTGCTTATCATTCTCTGTGAACCATCATCAATCGATCTGTACTGTGTGTGCATAAAACCTGCAGAAAGGCCCATTGTGACTAATCTGACCTCACACCTTTGTTGCCTCTCTGCAGCTTACCCATCACTCTGTTGTAAGCTGGGATATAGTAAATCTGAACTATGAATGATATTATTTTAATTTCTGGTTTATTTTCTTGTTTGTTTTCTCAGGATTGTTGGCAGACCAGAAAGCCACCACCAAACATCGCCACTATCAGCTGATGGCTTGTTGTTTGGGGATTTTTTGTGTCATTTTGCTGTTCAGCATCATAGCAGTCAGTGTCTACTGTAAGTATATAAAACAGACAGTCCACACATGAACTCAGACTTAGACATGAGACAGACATTAAAAAGGCACCAGCTTTCTTCTGTAACAACTATTTGATGATATGATCAGCCAGATTTACCACAGTCAGAAGCTCAGATCATTTATTCGCAGTTTATTTAACCAACTTAAGTGTATGCCTGAAATTATTCTCAAAATCTGTAAAAAAAATAAATAAAATAAAATAATAATAATAATAATACATTTCTGGGCACAATAAGTTATGTATGTTCTCTAGTTTAAAAAACAAAACAAAAACCCTTTGAATGGTAGTTGAATGAAAGGACATTAAACACAACAGACCAGAGGATGGAAATAAATTAAATGTAAACAAAAACATGTATGGTTAGAAAGGATTTAAAGGATAAGAAGATATTCTGTATTTTTCTTGTCAATATATCCAATGAAAAGACAAAACCCAACAAATGATCCCTCTAACAAGTATTACATATGTATTTAAAACCTGATATAGCTCATTCCTCTGTGCCATATTGTTTCCTTGGCTGAAAAAAAGTCATCACTTAATTACTCAGAGTAATATTTACTTAAAAACTGGTTTAATGACGATAAGATTTACAGCTTCACATAAAACCAGTGGGCTGGTTCCTCCTAACAGATGGACCAACGCGTTATTGGATTTCTAAACAATAAAAATACAGAATATCTTCACTGTTTACTAAATTATGGTGGGATGGGGTGCACTTTCATCTGCAAATACTGTGACACACTACTAATGTTACAGTCAAGTGTCCTAATATCAAAATACATGAGATGCTGTTTAATACATCACACAACTAGCTGCATGTCTGTCAGCAGCTTTAACATGTTAGAAACACAACAGGAGCCTGTAACTTCCAAAAGTCTGGAAAACCTGAAGTTAAACAGACAAGAAGTAGCTTCCAACAGTGGCAAAATGACTAATGCAAAATATAGTATTACATTATTACTATCAATTAAGAGGCTAATTTAACTTTTTCAGTTTCTTTGTTTTATCATGAGAATAATGTAAGAGAGCTGAAGCAGTTAAAAGAAAACCACACAATTCTACTGGAGATCAATACACAAATTTAATTAATTAATTATTTGTTAATAATCATCCATTCTCATATTTGTAGGCATGTTTAGAGGGGATCTTTTAATGGTCAGATTGAACAGGAGGAATATTTACAGCATGCAAAAGTTTTAATGTTTGTATAGACACCTGAGTATTGTTTTTATATTTCCTCATAGCCTTCATATAATGTGATGATATCATAATGTGAACCTGACACTTTAATGTTTTTATGATAATGTTAAAGATTCCATTTACTTTTTTTTTCATAAAATGTGTTCCATAGATAAATTCTCAACATTCGACCATTTCCTCTGTCTGTCGCTGCAGTTACATCTGTCATCTCTGAAAACAACAACAAGCTGACAGACCTCAACAACACACTGAGCTCAGAAAATGAAAGATTGAGGAGAGACAAAGATGATCAGACAGTCATCATTGGAAACCTGACAAAGGAATATAATGACTCAGAAATGAAGATCAAGAATCTAACTGAAGAGAACCAGCAGCTGAAGACACTGAACATCTTAACAGAACAAATACGAAACGTAGAGAACAACGTTGCTGTCATCCAGCAGATCATTGCTGCCTACTGCCCAATAAAAGATGGAAGTAAGTTCAGATCTATAACTCAAGTCCAAAAATAACTAATAATAATGTAACAATGCAGAAATGTTGTTTGTTTGTTGGTTTCTGTTATTTCAGGCAGACAGTGTAAACCTTGCCTGGAGGGCTGGGAATACCACCAGTCCAGCTGTTATGCAATCAATAACCCAGATACTGCTGGTCAGAAAACCTGGGAGGAAGCTCAAGAGAACTGTAGAGGAAAGAAATCAGACTTGGCTGTAATAGTTAATGAAGATGAAAAGGTAATGAGAAAACTGTGGGAGTTTTATGACGGCCTATATGAAATGAAACTGTATTTTCTGAGTCTGTGGGCCACAGTGTGTTTATTTAAGTTCAGTGTTTAAATATCTCTCATAAGTGTCTTTCTGTTGTCCTCAGAAATTCATCAGAGGTAACAGTTGGATGAAACAAGGACTCACTGGCTACTGGATTGGACTGAGAGCTGAAGCAGGGAAATGGAAGTGGATCGTTGGAAGTGATCTGACTGAAAAGTAAAAGTCACATTCCTAAACAGTTTGAATCATAAAATCTATCAGCCTTGATCTAAACATTATGTTCTTCCCTCAGATCCTGGATAACAGATCCTGCTGCCAGCAGCGTCTGTGTAATTTCTGTCTATAACCAAGAATGGAAATCAGTGAACTGTGGAAACAAAAACGGTTGGATCTGCAAAAAGGCGGCTTTATCTGTTTAAACAGTGAGAAGCCTCACATGAGAAGGTTACTGGATACTCTGTAAAGATTAATAACATGTAAGATCATATCAACTGGATTGTAAATATCAATACAGAGATCTTTTATCCAGAATAGGGGATTTTTTCCCCCAAAGCTATTTATGTATGCTGTGGTGTGTGTGTGTGTGTGTGTGTGTGTGTGTGTGTGTGTGTGTGTGTGTGTGTGTGTGTGTGTGTGTGTGTGTGTGTGTGTGTGTGTGTGTGTGTGTGTGTGTGTGTGCTAAAGGGAGTACTGAACAGATAAAAGCTGTTCTTCTTCTGCTTTGTTAGAGATGAGATGTTGTTTCCTGTTTTATCTTCATGTAACAGTTTAATTATTACTGCTGATTGGCCAACATTGGGGAGGCTGCATTACTTGTACTCAACTAAATGTTCCCAGAGTTGTTTTCTGTAGGAAATAAAAATGTGAACTATATTGAAATAATAGTCACCATTCTTACACAGACAACACACGAACAACCTGTGTAAGGGAAGCTTCCCAGACTGGAGGAAAAACAGTACTTTTATTCTCCGGGCTCACTACAAGCAGTTATCTCTTCAAGGTTAACAGCTCCCATCCAAGCATCTTTTGTAACAAATATTGGTCCAAACAGGATTTTTTAAGAGGGAGCTGACAGGCCTACTGTATGTCTGACAGCCTCTAACATAAGATGTCATGGTCAGTGGTGTCAAATGCCTCAGACAAGCCAATGAAAATTGCAGCACAGTAATTCTTGGCATCTGAAGCCTTCACAACATCTTTCAAGGAAGTGTTTACTGTACTGTGTTGCTTCCTAAAACCAGACTAATGATGAGATTAAATGTCATTGGGTCTGTAGTTGTTAAACACTGTGGGATCACCACCTTTCAATGATGAGAGTACAAAAGTAGTTTTTCTGACCAAAACGGAAATGAAATGTTCACACTCACATTTTCACACTTCATCATGCAGGTTACTTGATCCAATGCAGATTACCAAGTTTGGACAAAACAGTTTTTATAAATCTTACTTCCTCTTTTGAAGCAGCCAAACTCAAAGTGTATATGTACTATATACCACCTTTTAAGGTCACTGCGATGAGTCTGGCTGCTTTAAAAGAGGATGTAGAATTTATAGGACGGTGGCTATCTCTTGCTCTTGACCAGGAAGCAGAGTTCATTTCTCTTCATTTTTTATTCATTTTTGTTCAAGATTTAAGTAGAAAAGTTAAACTAAAACTGAACTTTGAAATTTAGAAATATTGCAGAGAAAACATCAATATGACAAACAAATTACAGATCAAATCTACTGAATATAAAACTTGCATGAACAAAGCAGGCAAACACGTACAAAACGAGTTCATACTGGTTAAGTCTCACGGTAAGAGGCTGTGTTTGGGTGTGTAAGCTACAGACTCCACTTTTACAGCAATTTCATAGAACAGAGGTGTCAAAACCACCAGTTCATTTGGTTGTTGTAAGAACACCATGAATAGAGTTTCCATACTAAGTAAACATCAAAAGTCCAAAGTTAAACCCTCTTCCTCAGTGCAGTGTTTGTAATTCTTTCTTTAATTTGAAGATTATCCTTGCTTATTACAAGCACACAGTGTGTATGGTTTAAGGCTCATATCCAGGCCAGTCATGCATGCAAATTATTTTGCACAGTAGAAAAAGCAGAAGAGTTGTTTATTTTAAAGATGCGAGAGGTCAGCAAAGGAAACAGACACTTCTGCTCTTAGGTTGCTCTGTGGCTTATTTACAGTAACAGTCATAACCGAGTTCAACAGACAGACTGTAGAGATGGCTGAGGAGATTAATTACGCTTCAGTTGTATATAAAAATAAGACAAACTACCGAAATGAAGGTAGGCTTCCATTTTCTTTTCTTTTCAAATGTAGATTTAAGTACAGGCATGTTGTTAAAATAATACTGGAAAGAGAGTTATTTGGAATTTTTATGGATTAAAAGATTAAAATGAAGGCAGTTTAAATCTTTGTTGTCCTGTAAGTGAAATCTGATTTTCAACCAAAACTCAAAACAAATATAAATCAGCTCTTCATTGATCATGTGGACTGAGTACAGAGTAAGAAAGCAGCACAACACTGTGGAATTGTTGTTTTAAAACCTGGAGGACTACTACTACTAATGTGCAATATCAATTAAAAACAAATAGATTAATTTAAATGAAGGTACAATAGGCTACAATTTTGCAGTGTTATTTTGTAACCATGTCATTAACCATGACATTATGTCTTTCAACTTTTCAGCTAAAAAGGAGGAAGAAATTCTGTAT
The DNA here is from genome assembly GCF_027409825.1 of Scomber japonicus. Classification (NCBI taxonomy): domain Eukaryota; kingdom Metazoa; phylum Chordata; class Actinopteri; order Scombriformes; family Scombridae; genus Scomber; species Scomber japonicus. Next base: position 31,667,319 of record NC_070587.1, on the reverse strand, counting down.
GATGAGGTGAAGATGCCGCAGAAAAAAGCAGAACAAGCAGCTAATGGTAAGTTCAAAACCAATGTAAACATCATTTACATATTACTGCTACTGGGAACATTTCTAGTAGTGCCTTTAGTACTGCTGCAACTACTATCACTACTTTAACATCAGCAGTAATATCAGTAACCCTGAAAGCACTTTTTAAAAATAGTAAATGTGCATAAGGTTGAAAGCACTTTCAGTTGTTGTTTTTTTTGCATACAGTAATCACCTTGTGTAACCAAAACCACTTCAGTAGTCTCAATTTGTAATAATTGTCTACATTTTACAATAATGAGCACATGAAAAGCTGAACAATGCAGCCCTATTCCCCTTCAAAAAGATTTTATTTAGGATGAACCTCTCATATGAAACCACTAGATGGCAGTATAGTAATGACCCTGAGATCATGATACTATTTAATAAACTCAATCTAATTATATTTAGCAACATTTCTGGGGAGATAATATCATGTTCAGATCTCCTATAAATCAAATCCAGTCCAACTTCAATGATTTCATCATTGTGGATCTGATGTTTGTTTGCCACAGCCTCAGATGTTTCACAAAATTACAGATTAGTAGCTGCAAGTGTCAAGAGAGGCAAAATATCTGATCTTCTGACTTTCCCTGTTGTACCACTATGAGATGATGTTTTTGACTTTTAATAAAATCTCACTAAAACTATTAGACAGATTCTTTGAAAGACTGTATAGACATCCATGGTGTCCAAATAATGAATCCTAATGAAGTTGGTTTCATCTAGCGCCACCAGCAGGTCATTTCTTTACTCATCAAGTGAAATATCTCAACATGTACTTAATGTATGAGCACAATATTTTGCACAGACCTGCTTATCATTCTCTGTGAACCATTATCAACCGATCTGTACTGTGTGTGCATAAAACCTACAGAAAGGCCCATTGTGACTAATCTGAGCTCACACCTTTGTTGCCTATCTGTAGCTTCCCCATCACTCTCTGTTGTAAGATGGGATATAGTAAATCTGAACTATGAATGAAATTATTTTAATTTCTTGTTTATTTTCTTGTTTGTTTTCTCAGGATTGTTGGCAGACCAGAAAGCCACCAACAAACATCGCCACTATCAGCTGTTGGCTTGTTGTTTGGGGATTTTTTGTGTCATTTTGCTGTTCAGCATCATAGCAGTCAGTGTCTACTGTAAGTATACAAAACAGACAGTCCACACATGAACTCATGAGACAGACATTAAAAAAGCACCAGTTTTCTTCTGTAACAACTATTTGATTTGAAGCAGTCATATATTTGCCACAGTCAGAAGCTCAGATCATTTGTTAGCAGATTATTTAACCAACTTAAGTATATGCCTGTAATTATTCTCAAAATCTGTAATACATAAATAATAATAATAACAATAATAATAATTTCTGGACACAATAAGTTATGTATGTTCTCTAGTTAAAATAAACAAACCTTTGAATGGTAGTTGAATGAAAGGAAATTAAACACAACAGAGCAGAGGTTGGCAATACATTAAATGTAAAACAAAAACATGTATGCTTAGAAAGGATTTATCTAATTGTATTTTTCTTGTCAATATATCCAATGAAAAGACAAAACCTAACAAATGACCCTACTAACAAGTATTACATATGTATCTAAAACCTGATATAGCTCATTCCTTTGTGCCATATTGTTTTCTTAGCTGAAAAAAGGTAATCACTTAGTCATCACGTAATATTTACTTTAAAAAGTGCCCACTGGTTTAAAGACGATAAGATTTACATCTTCAGATAAAACCAGTGGGCTGGTTCCTCCAAACAGATGGACCAACAGATTTCTAAACAATAAAAATAGAATATCATCACTGTTTTCTAAATTATGGCATAATGGGATGAGATAGGATGCACTTTCATCTGCAATACTGTGAAACACCGCTAATGTTACAAGCAAGTGTCCTAATATCAAAACACATGAGATGCTGCTCAATACATCAAACAACTAGCTGCATGTCTGTCAGCAGCTTTAACATTTTAGAAACACAACAGGAGCCTGTAACTTCCAAAAGTCTGGAAAACCTGAAGTTAAACAGACAAGAAGTAGCTTCCAATAGTGGCAAAATTAATAATCCAAAATACATTACTGTACTATAATGTAAGAGAGCTGGAGATCAATCACATATTAAATGAATTAATTATTCATTAATAATTTTGTTCTTATTCATCCATTCTCTCACACACAAACACACACACACACACACACTAACACACCCTTTCCTCTGTCTGTCGCTGTAGTTACATCTGTCATCTCTGTTAACAACAACAAGCTGACTGCAGAAAAACAGCAGCTGGAAACCAACCTGACAGACAAATATAATGACTCAGAAATGAAGATCAAGAATCTAACTGCAGAGAACCAGCAGCTGAAGACACTGAACATCTTAACAGAACAAATACGAAAAATAGAGAACTGTGTTACTATTGATGCCTACTGCCCAATAAAAGATGGAAGTAAGTTCAGATCTCATAACTCAAGTCCAAAAATAACCAATAATAATGTAACAATGCAGTAATGTTGTTTATTTGTTGGTTTCTGTTATTTCAGACAGACAGTGTAAACCTTGCCAAAAGGGCTGGGAATACCACCAGTCCAGCTGTTATGCAATCAATAACCCTGATACTGCTGGTCAGAAAACCTGGGAGGAAGCTCAAGAGGACTGCAGAGGAAAGAATTCAGACTTGGCTGTAATAGTTAATGAAGATGAAAAGGTAATGAGAAAACTGTGGGAGTTTTATGACGGCCTATATGAAATGAAACTGTATTTTCTGAGTCTGTGGGCCACAGTGTGTTTATTTAAGTTCACTGTTTAAATATATCTCATAAGTGTCTTTCTGTTGTCCTCAGACATTCATCAGTGATAACAGTTGGAGAACTCGAGGACTCACTGGCTACTGGATTGGACTGAGAGTTGAAGACAGGAAATGGAAGTGGATCGATGGAAGTGGTCTGACTAAAAAGTAAAAGTCACATTCCTAAACAGTTTGAATCATAAAATCTATCAGCTTTGATCTAAACATTATGTTTTTCCCTCAGATCCTGGATGACAGAAACTGCTAACAAAGGCTACTGTGTAATTTCTGTCCATAATCAAGGATGGAAATCAGTCAGCTGTGCAAAAAAAAATGGTTGGATCTGCAAAAAGGCGGCTTTATCTGTTTAAACAGTGAGAAGCCTCACATGAGAAGGTTACTGGATACTCTGTAAAGATTAATAACATGTAAGATCATATCAACTGGATTGTAAATATCAATACAAAGATTTTTTATTGAGAATTTGGGAGTTTTTCTTTAAGCCATTTGTGTGTGTGTGTGTGTGTACTAAATAGATAAAAGCTGTTCTTCTTCTGCTTTGTTAGAGATGAGATGTTGTTTCCTGTTTTATTGTCATGTAACAGTTTAATTATTACTGCTGATTGGCCATCATATTCGAATGAAAAGAATATTTCAATGTACAGATGACTGGGTAACATCAGGAGCAATTTGGGTTCAGTATCTTGCCCAAGAACACTACATCTAAACTGGAGGATCGGGAATCGAACCAACAATCTTCAGATTAGTGGATGACCCACTCTAACTCCTGAACCACAGCTGCAATGTTAGCAATCACTGCTGCAGCTACATAAAAACATGAGAAACATTTGGATTTTTAAAAAGTAAAAGTCGGCCTTTGTGTATTTCTGTCCATTAAAGCTTAAAGTTCACCATTCTCTTTATAAAGGCTGTGGGGGAAATTTAAAAGTTTTACAATTTCATTTCATTTATAGTTTTAGTTCTGCTTTGAAGTCGCAGCAGTTTCTTGTTTAGCGGCTATCTTCTTCTATCAGGAAATTGTTTTAATGATTTTAACCTGTTGTGTCTGCAGCATATTTGTCACACTCGTACAATTCTCCTTTCATAAACAGACAGTAACTTTTATCATAATTAAATACATTAGCCTATTTTTCTGTTATTGTATTTTTCTTACAGATTTCACTGATATTGTGAAAATAACACAGGCCTGTATTATCTTAGAAAGCAAGATCACAAACATGACTGTGGAAAAAAATTAGAGCCTGACTGCAGCTGCTGTTCTGTCCAAAATAAAGGATGGATATGTCAGTGAAGTGTGTTGACAGTAAACACTGGATCTGCAAAAAGCTTTCATTTGTTTGGTTACTGGATTAATAACATGTACAATCATATCAACTGGATTGTAAATATCAATACAAAGATTTTTACTTCAGAATTTTGAGCTATTTGACATCTTGCTTGTTTAGGTGGAAGCAGGCTTATAGGAGCTCCGGTTCAGGGTCATTTGGTTTATGCTGCCACCTTGTGGTGCAAACGATTATTGCACTTTTTCAAAGACAAATTTCAGAAGACACAAAAACAAACTAGTAATAACTTAGAAACTTCATTCCTTTAAACATGTTGAGTCTGAGCACTAAAAAACTAAACTGGCAAACTGTTGAAAAAATGGAAAAGTTATTTCTTCCTCTTGTAATTAATTTTGATAATTGTGCCTGTATATTCATGTAATTATATTGCATTGCTGATTAAAGACATTCATTACTGTCTAGAAAGTGTCAGTTCAACTCATTTAATTTTGTTTTGCTTTGAGACTGATTAGTAAAAATACATTATTTTATTCTGCAGCTGTGCAATAAAACAACCTTCATTTAAGTCTAAACTCTTCACATCTGAGCAAATATTCAAAGTGGCACCCTATCTCACCATTGCATGTATTTTACAATTTTATATCAAATAATTTAAATCAGTCAATCGATCATCTCTAAAACAACATGAAGCTGACTGCAGAAAATCAAGCTCAATCACAAAGTGAAATGAGCTCATTGTCATTGTGAGCTCAGTGGAGCATTGATACCAACTGACTCAAAGAAAATAATAGTAAGTTCAGATATCATTAATGAGGTCCAGAAATAACCAATAATGATCATAGTAATAATATTCGTGCTGATTGACCAGCAGGGGGAGCTGTATCACTAGTATTTGTATTCTCATGTAAAGTACATTTATACAGACATAGACACATTGATTAGTACCCATACATTGAAACAATGCTTCATTCCACCTGAGTGGACGTTAAATGCAATTGTCTCATGTATACCTGTATGTCTTTGGTATGTCATATAATAAAGCAAATAAAATGTGAAAAGATATCAAGTTTTGCTTATTCTACAAATATATTCATGAAATAGCCTGGACAGTTTTGTTGGTAACCCCAGAAAATTAAATTAAATCTAAATTACTAGATATTTTATTCCATCTCCCCAAGTAGCTCTGTGTATATTTTGAAGTCCTTTGACTGTACCATTTTCTAATAATCTGATTACTGCCGAGAATTGGAATGATGTGCCGTTGTGGGGCTTTAGCACCATGGACAGTGGCAGATCCAGACCTCAGAGCAACAGTGGATGTGACAACTCTGATAGAGTAGAAAGTCTGAATCCATCTTCCATTCTCTCACTATATTATTTTTTACTCTCTCAATCATTCTTTTACTCACACCTTGTATTATTTCTGCCATTCTCTCTGTGTTATTTCTATTCTGTTTTTGATCCTACACATACCACTGTTTGAATGTTCCAGGCTAGGATGTTTTGGCTGGCTGAGGGGTTAGTTCAGGGCTTAGGATATATTTTCTTTGGATTTTTATGTTCATAGTCCACATTACGAAAAGTGGATATGAGGGGCACACATGTCTGAGAGTTGTGTTGTAATGTATGTATGTATGTATGATGTAGCTGAACTGTCTGTAACTTTGGGTACTCCACTAAACTGTTATGTTGTGGTCATGTGGTTTATATTTTTCAATATATTTCATCAAAAAAGTCAAAAAAAGTGATATAGCATGTCAATATTTCTGAGCCTAAGTGCCATGTATTGCAAAAAGCCAAAGGTTTTGACAGAGAAGGCTCTGTATTTTTAAATAAAAAGTCAAGTGCAATAAGAAGCTGTGGATTTTTTTTCTCTCACATTGTAATTACATGATGACAAATAAGTGATTTAGCTCTGTTCTTGATTCACAGTTGTGATTATACTGTAGATTTTGTGAAGACTGACAATGTATTTTTAAACATGTAGGTTAACTAAAATATTGTGAAAGTAATTTTAAAAACAGGTTCATACTGTATTTTCAGTATAACAGTACAAAACTGTCAACTTTAGCGACAGTAAAAACATGTTAATTTTACACTAACATAATGGCAACCCTGCTGCCAGTTGTTTACTGTTTTTTTACAAGGACGTAATAAAAAACAGGTTCATAGTGTATTTTTCATTAACAGTATAAAACTGTAAATTTTAGCAACAGTAAAAACATGTTAATTTTACAGTAACATAATGGCAACCCCGCTACCAGTTGTTTACTGTTTTTTTACAGGAACATTTCTAACAGTGAGTATATTTCAGTTTTATTGTAGTAATTTTCAGAGAACTTAGACAATTACTGTGAAATTAAACAACAGGCCATCTCAGAGAAACACACAGCTCATATCCTGCATGTGTCCATAGGATGCGCAGTAGGCCTTCGTCAAATTAGTGCGTCCATGTAGCAGAGAGCGTAATTGACAAACCCTTTAGAGCGTCTCTCTTGATCTTCATTGGTTTTCACAACTTTATTGAAGAAAGAAATATAGACAGACAGAAAGACAAACAGACAGACAGACAGACAGAAAGAAAGAATGATTTAACGACAGAAAGAAAGAAAAAGGAGAAAAGACAATGCCTGTTTAGGACGTTTGGTTGAAGTTTGGTTTTCCGACTGTGTCACTGTCAACATCAGAAGTTGAAGAAATGGCAGAGCAAAAGAAAAAGCATGGGTAGGCAAAGTTCGTTTTTGCAAAATACTAACATGACATTTTTAATCTTGCCTTTGATTCTTGTTTAGGCATTTAAAAAAAATAAAGATTTGCCTACTACAGTTTTAAATTACTTACATCGAAAATGAACTTAATTGTGTTTTTTTTTTTGTTATATATTTCCATCTAGAATTCATCTGGAAAGGTAAGAATTATATACATTTCCAAATTTAAATTTTCACTAATAAAGTCTCATAATGTTGTTTTTGTTTTTTTTGGTTATTACACAGGTCTAACATTTATAAGCTTGGAATTGATTTTCTTCAGGTTATTTTTATACAAACACACCTGTTAAGCACTGGTACTAAAATGTGCATTTGCCTCAACAGGCCACAAAAAAATGTATACCTCATGAGGATATTTTAAAACACATCAAAATACTTCAGGATTCGTTATCTGAGCTGAAAAAATGTCCATCACAAGACCATAACTTCTGGGAAGAGCTGTGCACGGTTTTGGGTGTACCGAACAAATCCACAAATATATATCGACTGAAGGGGGCACACATTCAAAGTATGAAGGTATGTCAAATCTGACTGTCTGTCTGTCTGTTAGTATATTATTATTAAACTGTTTATAACATTATTAAACACTAATGTCCATCTATTGTTATTGCTGAGTCATGATATAGTCTCTGTAATATGTTTTTAGTTTTTTCACTTAAATTACTTTGTTAAATAAGTAAAACTGTCATGTTTCTAATATCAGGCTTCAGTTGGAGATACAACACAGTCTGACACTGTTGTGGACAGCAATGATGTTCCAGAACTGCTACCAGAGGAGGAAGATGAACAGAAGATATACAAGATACACAATAATAAGGATATAACAGGAGAGGATGCACAGCCAAAAGTCTTAATAGAAGATTGTGAAGATGCACAGGATGTGAGAGTTGTTCACAATGAGGACATCAACAAAGAGGAAGATGTAAGGAATTACTAAGTTATTATAATTATTTACATTTAATACATATGGTACACATGTAGAACTATGTAACCATTTTTACAAAACCATCGCAAATGTTTAATCTGAAATTATTACACAAGAAAATGTGGCTAAATACTTTACAAACAAAATACAGTCTCCTAAATTACTATTTTTGTCTTGCAGGTCCAAAAAGACGACAGTGACAGTTAGAGTGATAATGAAGACTATGTCACTCATGACAAAGAACAATTCTTTATACATAGTCTTCCTGCACCACCTTCTTCTTTTGTCATTCCTCGGACTGCTTGGACAAAATTAAGGAAAACTCAATACAAGGACCACTTCAAGGGACTGCAATGGACGAACATCATTTCAGCCGGTATTCGGAAAATCCATCCGCATTGCAGTTTTGCATTTTCAGGACACAGGGTCAAAGTTTATGGGTCAACAAGGAATGCACCTCTTTTTAAATGCTCTGGATATTGCTTGTTCACTGACTGCCCAGTAGGTGTTGATGTCGTTTACACAGTGAGACCACACGTAAAGCACGTGTCCTTCAGAGGCAACAACGTTGTGCATAGCAAAACAGAGCTGCAAAGGCGACCTGTCAGAGCAGACAATCAAAAAAAAAATACACCAGCAACTTAAAAACACTCTTCCAAGGGCACTCTATCTCGAAAGCCTTAACAAACTTGAGGAATCAGTGGTTGAGTCAGGCTGTAGGGATGAAACACCATCACCAGGTGTTCTTAAATCCATTTCATCTAAACAACGAATGAAGGAAAGGAGACATAAGAATGAAACACTCTCTTGAAGATGGTTCAAGAAAAAACTGATGAACCTGAAGAAGTGCTTCAGAAGGTGTTACTTCATCCAAAGGGTGTGATGCTTTGGTCTAAGAGAAGTGTCAACATATTCCATAAGAGATCAAAAGAGGATATAGTGTACTTAGATGCAACTGGAAGCATTCTGAAGACATCTGAACACAGTGATGGTCCTTTTTATGTCTATGAGCTGGTGGTCAGAAACCCAAAGAAGGGTTCCTCTCCTTTTCCTGTTGCTACCTATGAGACCTGTGATCACACAACGGCCTCTGTCCTTTATTTTCTAACTTCTTTTCAGACAGATCATGCAAAACAATATGGGCAAAAAAACATCAGTCCAGTCATGATTAGGATCCATGGTCCTCATGCAGGCCATATCAATGGCCTTCTGCCAAACCAACCTCAATGCCTTGCTCCAGAGTTATTTCAACATATTAACCGGGAAAGGCACAGCTCTAGACATCAGCCATCCTATCCTCCACCACTGTCTGACTCACATAATGAAGAATGCAAAAACCTTTGCAAAAAGCAGTACGTTTTAGAATATTTATACTACTGGCAATGAGGTGCTTAACTATGACAATGCAATAATTTGTATTTCTCCCATAGTGCGCCCAAAAACTACAAGATGGCCATGCATGTGTTTGGACTGTTGACAGCTAGGTCCATTGGTGAGTTAGATGAGATACTTCTCAGCTGCACTGTCATCTTCTCCAGCCCATGCAGCTCTGGAAATGTTGAGAAGCACTTCAACAAAATTCAAACAATGCTGACAACCATTGGGGACTCAGCTGATGATGACAGCAGCATTGTTGGAGGACCTTGAGGTACCAAATACTCTAAGTAATGATTTGAAATAATGTCATCTGTTAAAGGCACAAACACACATATATATACATACATGTGGGTATGGTTTTTTAAATTATGTTTTTAATCAAATTTATTTGATTTATCTTTCTTTTTTTAGGACACCTTAGGTCAAACTCCTTTTCGACAACACTTCATGGATGTCATGAAAAGCGCACCCCTAGACAAAGAAGGGGACGCAAATGTGTATTACTCTGACACATTCATCTTGTCGTTGGCTGCATACTTCTTGCCTCAGGCCACTCTTTGGACAAGCATGATGCTGGGTCAGTTATGCTTTTAATTATTTTCATTTTTAATGAGACCAATTAATTACTTGAAAATATTTATATTTTTAAAACATCAATTTAACTGTGCACTTCCTGTGACCCAAAACTGTTTGTCAGCTGTCCCTAATATTTTTATCCCGCTGCCAGTGCAGGGACTAACACTGGCTTTGTTAAAAGGCAACATTTCTTACAATCTTGCTGAATGAAATTAAGTGAGTAAATTCAAGGGTCATGAACCTTGCCAGTTATAGTGACCTCATAACCTGTACTCTGGTGTAAACATCGAACCAAAATGGATGGATAGTGGATTGCTGTGGTGACTCCATTGTTTTTCGTCCAACCTACCTTCACATCACCCGTCCTCTCTCACCAACCTTTGGTCAATATCTACATGTCAATGTATATTTGGTGTATTGTTGAGACATTTGGCAAGCACATTCACAATCCCCTGAGTATTAACCAAGTCTATCCTGATTTATTATGATGTATGCAGAGATGTGTCCTTTACCTATGTTCAAAAAATATCTAAAAGTAATGTTTAACATCTTCAAGTGACCTCCACAGGCATGGTGAAGGGCCCTTTATCAGCAATCCGCAAAGAAATTTGCCAAGATATCAGAGAAAAAAAGCCAGGTGAAGTATAAATGCGATGAATATTAGAAATGTAATGGAGAGTTTAAACCTGTTACTGTACTGATGATAACTAATAAAGTATAATAAAGCCATTGATAAGACCCTATAATCATTGTTCTCTTGTAATCAGAATTTCACGCAAGACAACAAAACACAGGGAGTCATGGAGAAGAGTCAGTGGGACTTGAAGAAAATACGCTTTAAAGGAAGACGACTGACCAGACTGGATGACTTCATTGATACCTACAAAGACACCCACACTGCACTTCTAAGGGAATTCCAAGACACGCAACGGATCACTAAAGGAAGGTGAGACAGTCAACACCATAATTTATATAACAGTATATTTTATTTAACTATTAATACAGAGACTAAAACATTGTCCATGCTTCACGCATAATAAGTCCTTCACTGCAATTGAAGTTTGTTTTGTGCCTCGAAATATCCCAAAAAAATCCGGGGAAGTGTTTTTTAACATTGTGTGTTGTTAGCTTGTGGTTGTGTATGAATTTGAGACTCTATTATGTTTCCTGTAGTGCCACTGTTAGACAAAAAAAGTTGAATTTTAGCCCTCAAAATTTAATCGGGAGACACATTCATATTATAACATTCATATGATTCACTATATGATGAAATGTATCACTTTTTGTTACCCTATGACTTTTCCCCTTGCACCATCCTTTAATCATCCCTTAATGCTTGCACTCTCCTGACTTGGTCAAAGGCAGCACTGAACAGTGTCAGAAGACCTAGGCTTTGTTGTAATCCTGTAGTTAATACCTTAAGTAAAAGTAGCTTCAACAGTTGGCCAGCTAAGTGGTATACATGTTATAGTCAAAATAAAAAACTATTAATAATAATAATAATTCATTTAAGTTAGTCTGGCATGTAGAATAACACCTTAAGACATACAGAATTTGTGATATGTTCTAACCCAAGTATTGAATGCATATTTAAAGACAGAGAATATCTTTTTTCTAATGAATTTATTACAAACCATAGGTGAAAACAGTTCATAAACATACCACTTTCACTACAAAATGAGTCATATTATTTATGAATTTATGAATTCTTATATTTTTTTCTTAAAAGGGGCACCGTATTCTGAAGGAGAAGTGGAAGCAGCGAAAGCAAAGTAGGAGAGGAGTCTATTTTACCTTCATTAAACAGCCATTCCACTTCAAAAAGGTAAGGTTCGGTTAGGTTCTTTATTTTCCCCAAGGGGACATTTGTTTTCAAACATTCTCTGTCAAGTTGGTTTCAGGGCAGCATACATGTAAAAAGGCATGGGGTAAATCACCGGGGTAAATCACCATGGTAACTTATGCTGAACGGCTAACCTGCTCAGAGGCCTGTACTACGAAGCTGGATTAACCTATCCAGGATCTATCTCCGTTACCTGGGTTGATTTAACCAGATCTTCGCAGTCCAGGATAAGCGGTACTACGAAGCTGGTTATCAACTCGGTAAATCAACCCAGGGTTTTCCAATCTGGATCTCTGCGCGTTCACATAAAGGGGAGGTGTTTGCAGCGTCTGACCAATCACAAACATGCAGAAACCCTGCAGAGCAGACTACTTTACCCTTTACCATGGAGGAGCAGACAATTATTCTTCAACAATATGAAGAATTCAATCACATCATCCAGGCCAAAAGCAAAAAATGCTGGCAGAAAATTGCCGACTCTGTTAATGTGTAAATTCATGAGATCATACAATATTAATTTATCAGACAATATAAACGGACACTCTGATCACACAATGTCACTTTATTACGGCACAGACGTTTGGGGCAGATCGCTTCCTCAGTGCCCTTCCTTTCATAAGAGACATTAAGTTAGTTTAATATTCAACATTCAAAATACAAACCTATTATGCGCTTCAACCATTTGAGTGAATGATTTCAAACCAACTGTGTAACATACAGAATAATATCCCTCATGTGCCACAAGGATTATTTTACAAATATATATTTTCGTCAATTTTTTACAATTACAATAAATAAATACAGTTATTATGCTCCCTGACACTTTGATCTCAGGATGTCAAACAGAATAATATCCCCCACGTGCCTCAATGATTATTTTTTAAATATATATTTTGGCCAATTAAAAAATTGCATCTATCCCTAAAAACTCTTTCTCTCCTAAGTGCTCCTCTCACGATCCACACCAATGTTGACAGGATCTTTTAAGAATGGGCAGGTCATTTTCTAAGAGATCTGATTGGTCAGGAGGTGGTGCTTTTGCACTCATTGATCTCTTATCCAGAACATAACCTGCTCCGGAGCAGGTTAGCTGTTCAGCATAAGTTACCATGGTGATTTACCCCGGTAAGAAGTGAACCAGCTTCGTAGTACGGAAAACCCAGAGTTAACCCTGAAGTTATCTCGATAAGAGAACATCCAGCTTCGTAGTACAGGCCTCGGAGCAGGTTATGTTCTGGATAAGAGATCAATGAGTACAAAAGCACCACCTCCTGACCAATCAGTTCTCTTAGAAAATGACCCGCCCATTCTTAGAAGATCCTGGCTGTCAACATTGGTGCGTGGATCGTGAGAGGAACGCTTAGGAGAGAATGAGCTTTTAGGGATAGATGCAATTTTTTAATTGGCCAAAATATATATTTAAAAAATAATCATTGAGGCACGTGGGGGATATTATTCTGTAGGTTTGACATCCTGAGATCAAAGGGTCAGGGAGCATAATAACTGTATTTATTTATTGTAATTGTAAAAAATTGACGAAATGATATATTGGTAAAGTAATCCTTGTGGCACATGAGGGATGTTAGTCTGTTATACAGTTGGTTTGACATCATTCACTCAAATGGTTGAAGCGCATAATAGGTTTGTATTTTGAATGTTGAATATTAAACTAACTTAATGTCTCTTATGAAAGGAAGGGCACTGAGGAAGCGATCTGCCCCAAACGTCTGTGCCGTGATAAAGTGACATTGTGTGATCAGAGTGTCCGTTTATATTGTCTGATAAATTAATATTGTATGATCTCATGAATTTAACATTAACAGAGTCTGAGGCAATTTTCTGCCAGCATGTTTTGCTTTTGGCCTGGATGATGTTTGAATTCTTCATATTGTTGAAGAATAATTGTCTGCTCCTCCATGGTAAAGTAGGCTGCTCTGCAGAGTTTCTCCATGTTTGTGATTGGTCAGACGCTGCAAACACCTCCCCTTTATGTGAGCGTGCACTGATCCAGATTGGAAAACCCTGGGTTGACTTACCGAGTTGATAACCAGTTTCGTAGTACCGTTTATCCTAGACTGCGAATATCTGGATAAATCAACCCAGGTAACGGAGAGATATCCTGGGTATGTCAATCCAGCTTCGTAGTACAGGCCTCAGGTGTTAGTCCATGTTGGGTCCAACAACATAGCTTGCCAGCAGTCTAAGGTGACTAAGAATGATTTTAATAACATTTTACCTAATCATGGCTAAACTCAAACCCCAATGTAATATGTATAACACAACAGGAAAATCAGCACATTTTATAAAAACTTTTTTTTTGTTTTACTACTTATGTGTGTGTGTGTGTGTGTGTGTGTGTGTGTGTGTGAGAGAGAGAGAGAGAGAGAGAGAGAGAGAGAGAGAGAGAGAGAGAGAGAGAGAGATGGGCTACAGGCAGGTGAGGTAACATACTGTTCTGCCATTTATTTGAGTGGAAGTCAATTGTCGTGTACTGCAGTGCCCCCTCCTGGTCATTTAAACAGCAGTAACTAATCAAGCCTAAACTCAAACATCATTGCAATGTGTAGGCCTATGTGTAACCCAACTGAACAAAGCCAGAAAACTTACATCACGAGGTACATCGTGAAGGTACAGACTGAAAATCAATCTACAGTATATCAGTCATATGTAAATTTCTAGCATCATTGCTCCTACTAGAGGCAGAAGCAGCAGCACAAGGATTGGACTTATAGGTGTGAGAAAATAATGCATGGCAGTGGGGCGGGGCAATATGACCAAAAATACCTATCCCAATATTGGGGAGGGGTGGCTATCTGAGGGAATTATTGACGATTGCTGAAATAGGAGTACATTTAACCTTAGGCCCAATGCTGGACTCAAACCACAGACCTGGCTACATGCACATTAACTGCTTTACTATGAGGGCTCCTCACATTATGGCTCTTTAACAGTTAGCTAACAGAGACTGCTGACAGTATAGAGCAGGGGTGGGCAATTCATTTCCCCAAGGGGCCACATGAGGAAATGGGACTGTTGTGGAGGGCGGGACCAATAAGTGGAACTTAATTGTGCTCAGTATTAATTTTATCTCTTTAAAAAAGAAAAGTGATAGTGCTATTTTGTTTGTAATCTAGTTACCTCATTGCTGTTTTTCAGTTCCTTTTGCTTGTTTAGTGAGACAAATCTAGTCTGTGTTGGGCTTGAACAAGTGGATGTCTGAGGTGGATATGCAAAGGACAGCTGATATGTGATAATCAGTGAGAGAGGATTTGTTATGTAGGTTGTTCCAAATAGAACCAACATCTTCTGAGCATGCCTCCTCTTTGAGAGCAGAATAAAATCCACCTGTGATACTGACTTGAAGTGCCATGAGTGTTTCAGAATGCCTAGGTATTTGTAAGCTGCCACAAACTCAATAGGGATACCTTGTGCAGATGTAAAGCGAGGAACAATTCAGCATTAGTCTGAGGTTGCCTACTTGTGATTGAATAATGCAATCTTCAAACCTTCAAATACCAGGGCAACAATACTTGCACAATAAGAGACAACAGTATAATCGGCATAAAGATGTACAGATTATTGATTTAGATGGTGAAAAGAGTGAAATCTAAAACTGAACATTGTGGTAAACCTTTTCTGGTGTAAAGAAAGCTGGAGAAGAGTCCACTGAGCCACATTCCTGACAGTTAGAGAAGTCATTTGAGAACCAGTCAACAGCTTCATCTGACAGTCCTATGTCTGAAACCTCTAACATAAGATGTCATGGTTAATGGTGTCAAATGCCTCGGACAAACCAATGAAAAGTGCAGCACAGTAACTCTTGGCACCTGAAGCCTTCACAACATCATTTAAATCTTTCAAGGAAGTGGTTTCTGTACTGTGTTGCTTCCTAAAACCACACTGGATATAAAATGTTATTTAAACTTAAATACTCATTGATTGATTGATTTGATCATTCACAAGAACTTTAGCTAAAATACAAAGTTTTCTGATGGGTCTGTAGTTGTTCAACACTGTGGAATCACCACCTTTCAATTTTATTTTATTGTTTTTAATTGTTTTTATTTTTCTCTTTATTTATTTATTACCTACTGTAAAGCACTTTGGTACACCACAAGGACTGTTATAAAGGGCTGTATAAATAAACTACATTACATTACATTACATTACATTCAATGATGGGAGTACAAAAGTAGTTTTCCTGACCAAAACTGAGTGTTCCTGTTCACACTCAACACAGTTCATCATGCAAACTATTTGAGCCAATGCAGATTACCAAGTTTGGACAAGATTTTACTTCCTCTTTTAAAGCAACTTAACTCAAAGTATCAGAAGAATACTATATACTTTATTTTAAGGTCACTGTGATGAGTTTGGCTGCTTTAGACAAGGATTTAACATTTATAGGATGGTGGCTATCATTTGCCAAGATCTCTTGCTCTGGACCAGGACGGAGAGTTAATCTACTGCACATAAAACTTGGCTGTGTTTGAAATTATTTCTTTAATTTGAAGATTATCTTTGCATATTACAAGAACGCAGTGTGTATGTTTTAAGGCTCATATCCAGTCATTCATGCAAATTATTTTATCAATCGAAAGCAGAAGTGGTTTATTCTAATGTGAGTGATCAGCAAAGGAAACAGACACTTCTGCTCTTAGGTGTTTCTGTGGCTTTATTACAGTAACAGTTGTGACCGAGCTCAACAGACAGACTGTAGAGATGGCTGAGGAGATTAACTACGCTTCAGTTGTATTTAAAAATAAGACAGGCTCCCGAAGTGAAGGTAGGCTTCCATTTTCTTTTTGTTTACAGTAAATCAAGAATAAATATTACATTATATGGATCAGATCTTCGTGAAATGTGCGTGGGTATTTTATGAAAATAATACTGGAAAGAGAGTTATTTGGAATCTTTATGGGTTAAAAGATTAAAATGAAGACCGTTTAAATCTTTGTTGACCTGTAAGTGAAATCTGATTCACAACCAGAACTCAAAACAAATAAAAATCAACTCTTCATTGATCATGTGGACTTAGTACAGAGTGAGAAAGCAGCACAACACTGTGGAATTGTTGTTTTAAAACCTGGAGGACTACAGGTTAATGTGCAATATCAATTAAAAACAAATAGATTAATTTAAATGAAGGTACAATAGGCTACATTTTTGAGTGTTATTTTGTAACCATGTCATTAACCATGACTTTATGTCTTTCAGCTAAAAAGGAGGAAGAAATTGTGTACGATGAGGTGAAGGTGCCGCAGAAAAAAGCAGAACAAGGAGCTGATGGTAAGTAAGCAATGTAAGCATCATTTACATATTTCTCCTACTGGGAACATTTCTAGTAGTGCCTTTAATACTGCTGCAACTACTATCACTACTTTACTACTTACCAACAGTAACATCAGTAACCCTGAAAGCACTTTCAGTTGTTTTTTTGCAGACAGTAATCACCTTACCAACCAAAACCAAAACCACTTCAGTAGTCTCAATTTGTAACAATTGTCTCATATTTAGGATGAACCTCTCATATGAAACCACTAGATGGCAGTATAGTAATGATTAAATGATACTATTTAATAGGCTCAATCTAATTATACTGTATTTAGCAACATGTCTGGGGGGTGATATCATGTTCAGATCTCCTATAAGTCTAATCGAGTGCCACAGCCTCAGATGTTTCACAGAAACAGTCAAACAAGGCTAAATATCTGATCTTCTGACTTTTCCTGTTGCACCACAGGTTGATGTTTTTGACATTTAGTTGTTTGTTTTTTTTGGAGGGGGATAACATTAATCACAAACAAAAAGGTAAAAATAGGAATGGAATAGGCTTTTAAAAGACCATGAACACTATGCAGTAATTAACCATGACTTTATGTCTTTCAATCCTTCAGCTCAAAAAGAGGAAGAAATTCAAGAAGCTGACACAAATGGTTAGTTAAAAATAAATGTAAGCAACATTTACATATTACTGCTACTGGGAACATTTCTAGTAGTGCCTTTAGTACTGCTGCAACTACTATCACTACTTTAACATCAGCAACCCTGAAAGCAGTGTAGTTCCACCCAGATCATAGCTGCATTTAACAGTCATGAAAATGTGTAATGAAATAGATTTTTGTCAAGTATTTTCTCATAAAAGGCAAGTTAATTTAGAAACATTTCTGGGGGGGTAATATCATGTTCAGATCACATATAAGTCAAATCCAGTCCAACTTCAATGATTTCATCATTGTGGATCTGATGGACTGTTTGCCGCAGCCTCAGATGTTTCACAAAATTACAAATTAGTAACTGCACGTGTCAAAAGAGGCAAAATATCCTGTTGCATTGATGTTTTTGACTTTTAGTAAAATCTCACTAAAACTATTAGATAGATTATTTGAAAGACTGTACAGACATCCATGGTCCCCAAATAATTAATCCTATTGAAGTTGGTTTCCTCTAGCGCCACCAGCAGGTCATTGTTTTACTTATCAAGTGAAATATCTCAACATCTACTTAATGAATCAGCACAAAATGTTGTACAGACCTGCTTATCATTCTCTGTGAACCATCATCAATCGATCTGTACTGTGTGTGCATAAAACCTGCAGAAAGGCCCATTGTGACTAATCTGAGCTCACACCAATCATGTCTCGGGGATTAATGTCATATTCAGATCTCCTATAAATCACAAACAAAAAGGTAAAAAAGGGAATGGACCATGAACACTATGCAGTAATTAACCATGACTTTATGTCTTTAAATCTTTCAGCTCACGAGGAGGAAGAAATTCTGCAGGATGAGGTGAAGGTGGTGCAGAAAGAAGCAGAACAAGCAGGTGACACAAATGGTTAGTTAAAAATAAATGTAAGCATAATTTCCATTGGGAACATTTCTAGTAGTGCCTTTAGTACTGCTGCAACTACTATCACCACTTTAACATCAGCAGTAACATCAGTAACACTGAAAGCAGTGTAGTTCCACCCAGATCACAGCTGCATAAAACAGTCATGAAAATGTGTAATGAAATAGATTTTCGTGAAGTATTTTCATATGAAGGCACTTTCCTCTTTTATATATGATCCAATTACTGTGAAAGTCTGGTTTCATCATCTTGGGTTTCAGCACATAGTTTTAAAACTGTTTGAGGGTCAACAGCTGTTATTCCAGGGAAAATATTGAAGGCCTTGTAATCTTAAAAGATATGATTTTGGGATAACATTAATCACAAACAGAAAGGTAAAAATAGGAATGGAATAGTCTTTTAAAAGACCATGAACACTATGCAGTAATTAACCATGACTTTATGTCTTTCAATCCTTCAGCTCAAAAAGAGGAAGAAATTCTGCAGGATGAGGTGAAGGTGCCACAGAAAAAAGCAGAACAAGCAGCTGACACAAATGGTTAGTTAAAAATAAATGTAAGCAACATTTACATATTACTGTTACTGGGAACATTTCTAGTAGTGCCTTTAGTACTGCTGCAACTACTATCACTACTTTAACATCAGCAACCCTGAAAGCAGTGTAGTGCCACCCAGATCACAGCTGCATTTAACAGTCATGAAAATGTGTAATGAAATAGATTTTTGTCAAGTATTTTCTCATAAAAGGCAAATTAATTTAGAAACATTTCTGGGGGGATAATATCATGTTCAGATCACCTATAAGTCAAATCCAGTCCAACTTCAATGATTTCATCATTGTGGATCTGATGGACTGTTTGCCACAGCCTCAGATGTTTCACAAAATTACAAATTAGTAACTGCACGTGTCAAAAGAGGCAAAATATCCTGTTGCATTGATGTTTTTGACTTTTAGTAAAATCTATTTAGTAAAACTATTACATAGATTATTTGAAAGACTGTACAGACATCCATGGTCCCCAAATAATTAATCCTATTGAAGTTGGTTTCCTCTAGCGCCACCAGCAGGTCATTCTTTTACTCATCAAGTGAAATATCTCAACATCTACTTAATGAATCAGCACAAAATGTTGTACAGACCTGCTTATCATTCTCTGTAAACCATCATCAATCGATCTGTACTGTGTGTGCATAAAACCTGCAGAAAGGCCCATTGTGACTAATCTGACCTCACATCTCTCATGTCTGGGGGATTAATGTCATATTCAGATCTCCTATAAATTAAATCCAGTCCTAATCTGACCTCACATTCTGCAGCTTCCACATCACTCTCTGTTGTAAGCTGGGATATAGCAAATCTGAACTATGAATGATATTATTTTAATTTCTTGTTTATTTTCTTGTTTGTTGGCAGACCAGAAAGCCACCAACAAACTTCGCCACTATCAGCTGATGGCTTGCTGTTTGGGGATTTTTTGTGTCATTTTGCTGTTCAGCATCATAGCAGTCAGTGTCAACTGTAAGTATATAAAACAGACAGTCCACACATGAACTCAGACTTAGACATGAGACAGACATTAAAAAAGCACCAGCTTTCTTCTGTAACAACTATTTGATGATATGATCAGTCATATATTTACCACAGTCAGAAGCTCAGATCATTTATTAACAGTTTATTTAACCAACACAAAGTGTATGCCTGTAATTGTTCTCAAAAACTGTAACAAAGATTAATTTCTGGACAAAATAAGTAATATATGTTCTCTAGTTTTTAAAGACCCTTTGAATGGTTGTTGGTAGAAGAATATTTCAGTTTGTAGGATTTGCATGTGTAAAAAAAAAAAAAAATCAAATCTCTTAAAAATAAAAATACAGAATATCATCACTGTTCACTAAATTATGACATAATGAAACGAGATGTGATGCACTCAATCAATCAATCAATCTTTATTTGTATAGCGCCAAATCACAACAAAGTCATCTCAAGGCACTTTACACATAGAGCAGGTTCTAAACCGAACTCTTCAGGTTTTAATTTTAAAGAGACCCAACATGACCAAGAAAACATGAGCAAGAAAAAACTCCCTTTTGACAGGAAGAAACCTCAGAACCAGACTCAGAGTGGGAGAACATCTGCCTTGACCAGTTGGGGTACAGAGGAGAGAGAGGAAGGATAGGAAAGAAAGGAAGCACAATGAAAATCAACAATGAAGCTAGAAGGTCCAGGACTGGAATCCGTCATCCGGACATCTACAGGCCCAGATTACCTGTGAGACCAGAAAGCACAGACAACTCCGGGGAAGAAGTTTAGGTTATTGAATGCATTAATAGTACATGAATGTTAATGGATATAGATGGATGGATAGAGAGAGAGAGAGAGAGAGAGGGAGAAGGAGAGAGGAGCTCAGTGCATCATGGGGGTCCCCCGGCAATCTAAGCCTATGGCAGCATAAGTTGAGAGCTCAAAGAGCCCTAACTATAAGCTTTATCAAAAAGGAAAGTTTTAAGCCTACTCTTAAATGTAGGGAGGGTGTCTGCCCCCCGGACCAAATCTGGAAGATGGTTCCACAGGAGAGGAGCCTGATAGCTGAAGGCTCTGCCTCCTGTTCTACTTTTAGAGATACTAGGAACCACAAGTAGACCTGCATGCTGGGAGCGCAGTGTTCTAGTAGGTACATAAGGTACTATCAGCTCTTTAAGATATGATGGAGCCTGACCATTAAGAGCTTTGAAGGTGAGGAGGAGGGTTTTGAATTCTATTCTGAATTTTACAGGAAGCCAATGCAGTGAAGCCAAGATGGGAGTAATATGATCTCTCTTTCTAGTTTTTGTCAGAACATGAGCAGCTGCATTCTGGACCAGCTGGAGAGTCTTTAGAGACTTATTAGGACAGCCTGATAATAATGAATTACAGTAGTCCAGCCTAGAAGTAACAAATGCATGGACTAGTTTTTCAGCATCATTTTGAGACAGGATATGTCTAATTTTTGCAATATTACGCAGATGAAAGAAGGCAGCCCTTGAGATTTGTTTAATGTGGGAATTAAAGGACAGATCCTGATCAAATATAACTAAGAGGTTCCTTACAGTGGTGCTGGAGGCCAGAGTAATGCCATCCAGAGTGGTTATGTCATTAGATGATGTGTTTCTAAGGTGTTAGGACCAAGCACAATAACTTTAGTTTTTTCTGAGTTTAATAACAGGAAGTTGCAGGTCATCCAGGCCTTTATGTCCTTAATGCATGTTTGTAGTTTAGCTAATTGGTTAATTTCATTTGGCTTTATTTGTTTTAAGACATTTTATTTTTTGTCATTTCGATATTTTAAGATAAAGTAAAGCATTTAGAGTTTAACATTTATTTAACACAATTCAGCATTATCTGTTAATTTAACAACACAGCTTCAAAGCAGAACCGAAAACCCTGTTTTTATATTTCCTCATAGCCTTCATATAATGTGATCATATCATAATGTGAACCTGTTATTTTAATGTTTATATGATAATATTAAAGAGTTTTTATTGTTTTTTTTCATAAAATGTGTTACATGAATAAAATAGCCTTGCCACAAATTCTCAAAGTTTGAGCCTTTCCTCTGTCTGTTGCTGTAGTTACATCTGTCATCTCTGAAAACAACAACAAGCTGACTGCAGAGAACCAGCAGCTGAAGTCACAAATACAAAACATAGAGAACACTGTCGTCCAGCATACATTTGATGCTTATGACACAATAAAAGATGGAAGTAAGTTCAGATCTCATAACTCAAGTCCAAAAATAACCAATGATAATGTAACAATGCAGTAATGTTGTTTATTTGTTGGTTTCTGTTATTTCAGACAGACAGCGTGAACTTTGCCTGAAGGGCTGGCTGTACCACCAGTCCAGCTGTTATGTAATCAATAACGCTGATAGAGTTTGTCAGAAAACCTGGGAGGAAGCTCAAGATGACTGCAGAGCAAAGAAATCAGACTTGGCTGTAATAGTTAATGAAGATGAAAAGGTAATGAGAAAACTGTGGGAGTTTTATGACGGCCTATATGAAATGAAACTGTATTTTATGAGTCTGTGAGCCACAGTGTGTTTATTTAAGTTCAGTGTTTAAATATCTCTCATAAGTGTCTTTCTGTTGTCCTCAGACATTCATCAGTGATAACAGTTGGGGAAGTTCAGGACTCACTGGCTACTGGATTGGACTGAGAGTTGAAAACTGGAAATGGAAGTGGATCAATGGAAGTGATCTGGCTGAAAAGTAAAAGTCACATTCCTAAACAATTTGAATTATAAAATCTATCAGCCTTGATCTAAACATTATGTTCTTCCCTCAGATCCTGGATAACACAACCTGCTAACAACGGCTACTGTGTAATTTCTGTCCAAAACCAAGGATGGAAATCAGTGATCTGTAGAAATAAAAAACGTTGGATCTGCAAAAAGGCGGCTTTATCTGTTTAAACAGTGAGAAGCCTCACATGAGAAGGTTACTGGATACTCTGTAAAGATTAATAACATGGAGGATCATATCAATACAAAGATTTTTTTATTCAGAATTTGGGATTTTTAAAAGCTGTTCTTCTGCTTTGTTAGAGATGAGATGTTGTTTCCTGTTTTATCTTCATGTAACAGTTTAATTATTACTGCTGATTGGCCAACATGGGGAGCTGCATTACTTGTTCTCAACTAAATGTTCCCAGAGTTGTTTTCTTAAGTATTGTATTCTAATGAAAAGAATATTTCAATGTACAGATGACTGGTTAACTATTATCTGTTTATCTAGAAGTAAATTCATATTTCAGTCACACCTTGTTGTTCATTGTCTTTTTCTTACAAATATCTCCCTGAACATGTCAGTAAGCTTTCATCAAGTCAGATAACATTACACAGATTTAAAGTTACACAATCGGGAGCAATTTGGGTTCAGTGTCTTGCCCAAGGACACTTCAACATCTGGACTGGAGGATCGGGAATTGAACCTACGATGATCGACCTATGATGGTAAAAATAAATAAATATCTGCATTCAGACAGACTGAGCGGCATTGATGGATAGACAGGTGTATTGATGAGCTCTCATTAAGAAATGATTATTAATGAACAAACCAAAAACAACTATTTTTACTGTGAGAGAAATTTAAATGTGTACCAACTTGATATTTCATTTGTAGTTTTAGTTCTGCTTTGAAGTTGCAGCAGTTGTTTGTTTATTTCTTCTATCATGAAATCTCCTTTCATGGTTTTAACCTAAAATACAAAGTTTCTTGACGGGTCTGTAGTTGTTCAACACCTTTCAATGATGGGAGTACAAAACAGAAATTAAATGTTGACACTTATCACATTTTCACAGTTCATCATGCAAGCTATTTGAGTCAATACAGATTACCAAGTTTGGACAAACAGTTTTACACATTTCCCTTCCTCTTTTAAAGCAGCCAAACTCAGATTCAGATTCAGCTTTATTTATCCCTGAGGGGCAATTTAGTTTCTACGAGCAAAACCTCACATAAACAGACAGTAAACAACAACATTCGCTCCTACACAACATCAGAGCAGGTGACAAATGACCAGAGGGGAAATAAAATACAATAATACACAATACGATATTAAATACAGCTGAAATAAGAAACAGCTGAATAAATTGCTTGAGAATATTGCACAAGAATGTTGCTCTGAGTAGAGTAAAGTGCAAAGTGAAGTTCCAGAGATGTTTGCACATAAAAAATATACAAAGGACTGTGCCAGGCCCCACGAGAAGAAAAAGAAACCTTATTCTGCATTAAGCAGCTGAATGGCAGAGGGAATGAATGAACTGGAGTAGCGGTTTGTCTTTCTGTGTGGGGGCAAGTAACGCCACCCTGACGTTATTAAAGGCGTGCTCGCTGTTGATGATACTTAGTGCTTTCTGGAGGACTTGACGCTCCCAGAGAGAGTTTAGATCAATCTACTTCACTCCAATAATTTTTGAGCAGACTTTGACCACACTGCCAAGAAAATGTTGTCTTTTCCAGACAAACCGCCAGACCAGCAAACAAAAGAAAAAGTTAACAGGCTCTTGATGTATGACAGGTATTCAGTACACAAGATGGGTTTTGACACATTGAAAGAGTTCAACTTCCACAATAAGTGGGTTCTTTGCTGACCCTTTTTAACAATTGCCTCAGCCACGGGAGTCAAATATAGTGCCCAAATATTTGTAAGTAGGGATGTATACCGAGGACCGGTATTTTTTGGTTCCGGTTCCTAATTGGGTCGGTACCAGAGTACCATTAAGATTCTGAACAAACGATACTGTTATGGGTACTTTTTGAACGTCTACCTAACTGTCACGTAATTATGACACCGTCGTGGACAGGTGATGATGAGAAGTTGCGTCCAAGGTAAGGTAAGGTGCTGGTAACACCAGCAACATCTTCAAACACTTGGCACTCATAGTATAAAGCACTTCAAGCACTCATAGTATAAAGCTGAAGGAGTGCGGCGTGTTTGACTGCTTAAACAACAACAAGCGACTAAAGTTAGCAGCCCGGCTAACGCTAACGAGTACAGCGCCATCACAGCCCCCGGTTTCGTTCCTGCTTCAACATGGTCACTGGTGGTGGGGTAAGACAGACACACTTCCCTTACTCTCACAGCTGTCCTTCACCTACCTCTGCGTCCAGGCCTCTTCAACGTCTGAACCAGTGTTCACAACCGCTGGAGACACACTCTGTCCAGAGACGTCTCGGCTGCTGCCAGAGAAAGTAAATCTGTTGCTTTTCCTTAACAAAAACTGTTAGGGCCAAATGCGGCAGGAGAAGAGCCTCCTCTACACTGTTCTGTGTCTGTCTGTACTTACAGTCTGTTGGGTAGAACATGAAGGCAAGGGCTTTGGTCATCTCCCTAGTTTTCTTTTTTATCTATCATCTTCTGGGAAGCATTTGTAATTGTAAGCATAGCTTCTGTTGTGTTGAAGCTGCATTGCATGGACAGTTGCATTTAAGGCTGTATGGATGGTGTGCTACCTGCTAATTTGTTTGACATACGTCGCAAGGCACATGTTAACAGTTGACTTGCTAGGGGTTTAAAAGGCAGGTGTTGAGACGACTTCTCTGCTGTCAGTTTTTTGATGATGTTGCTGGTGTTACCCCCCCTTGTGGTAATAAAAAGAAATGGTTGAATCTTTTGACATCTTGTAACGTCTTTTTTACACTAAATTACATGTTGTAGTATCTATTAGAGTACAGATAAATATCAGTACCGATAAGGAGTATCGTATCGGTATCAGTATCGATAAAATCATAACGATATACATCCCTATTTGTAAGTATCCACTATATCAACGTCTTCACCATGAATAACACTGGCCATATGAGTAGTCTTGTTTTTTCTAAAGTCGACCAAGAGTTCCTTGGTTTTAGAGACATTTAGATCAAGGAAACTGTCATCACACCATTTAATAAAATCAGACAGAGAGCAGCCATGGTTCGACTCCGCTCCCTGGAGGAGTGATAAAAGAGCAGTGTCATCTGAGAATTTTACAAGAAAGCTACTATCTTTACAAGACCTACAGCTGTCGGTGTACAGAATAAACAGCCATGGTGAAAGAACACAACCCTGCCTGTATTTGAGACCAGTATGTTTGACCTGTCCCCATCAACTAAAACCTGTTGTGGTCTATTTGTTAAAAAAGTTTAAGATCAGAGATAGGAGCTGGTGGGGTAAGTTAAAATAAGAAGCCAGCCTCTCTATCAGGATGTGAGGTTGGAGCTTATTGAAAGCTGAAGAGAAATCAACAAATAAAAGTCTGACATGAGCCTTGGGTTTTTCGAGGTGTTTCAAAGTTTTGTCTCGAATAAAAAGTTTGGCATCTTCTATTCCCTTATTTGTTTGGTAGGCAAACTGAAGCGGGTCAAGTTTGCCCTCCACAAGGGAGAGCACCTCCTCTTTTAATATTTTCTCAAAATTGTTCATTACGAGGGAAGTGAGTGCTACCGGTCTAAAATCATTCAAATCACTAGGATTTATCGTTTTGGGAATAGGAATTAAAATAGAAGATTTCCACACAGTGGGCAGCTGACAGCTGTCAACACACATTTGAAAAATCTTGGTGAAAATCACACTAAGTTGGTCAGCACAGTGGTGCAGAGAGCGACCACAAATGGCGTCAGGGCCAAAAGCTTTCCTTTTGTTAGTTTTCTTAAATAAAATATTGACCTGGTCCTGAGATATCGATATTTCCCTGTGGGGTACCAAGGAGTCCCTGAGCTTGGAGACCTCTGAAATCATATTTTTAAAACCTCGAAAAGAATAGGTTAAAAGTATTGAGCAGATCCCCCTCCTCAACCCCATTAATGCTGATAAACTGCTTCATGTTATCTTCCTGTTTATTGAGGGGAGCCATAGACTTAATCCCCTTCCAGGCTGATCTCAGGTCTCGATTTAAGTCTTATCCTTATGCTTGGCCTTTGCTTTAGCTATTACAGCTTTAACTTCTTTAGAAGCTGCCTTTCTCTCCTGAGGGTCTCCACTAAAAAAGATCTTTTTCTTTTTGTTAATAGCAGATTTAAGATCAGCGGTTGCCCAGGGTTTATTATTTGGAAAGATAACCACCTGTTTAGTAGGGATCACCAGATCCACACAGAAAGTGACATAAGAAGAAAAGTTTCCGTGAGCACATTAATATTATTATTACAGGCATCAATAAAACACTGCCAGTCCGTACAGTCTAAGCAAGCCTGGAGGGAGGAGATACTGTCCTCAGTCCAGATCTTGATGGTCTTCTCCTCTTTCCCTTGATGTCTGAAACAGGGTTTACATGAGGGCAGTAAATATATACTGTTATGATACGAGGACCCTAAAGCAGGCATAAGTATGGGCTTGTAGCCTCCCTTAACATTACCATAACACAGATCGATAGTAGTGTTTTTAAGTGTTGTGGGACAGTTAACATATTGTTCAAATGTCCGTAGGACTCTACCCAGTTGTACGTGATTCAAGTCCCCCAGATAAAATTTAGGAGCATCGCTGCACAGAGAGTCCAGCTTGTGTGACAGATCCACTATCAGCTGGGTAGCAGCACTGGTATTGGCTCTGGGTGGATGTACACGAGGGTAAAGAACAGTTGAGGAAACTCACGTGGTAAATAAAAGGGGCGTAAAGAGATGTACAGTAGTTCTATGTCCAGTGTGCAAATCTTCTCCCGGATAATTATATTTTTACAGTACCTTTGATTCACATTGAAGCAAACCCCACCTCCACATTTATTCCCAGTCACAGGATCTGTCCAGTCTAATGGGACAGCCGAATCCAGTGATAGCCAGGTCGCTGTCCTGGTCGCTCCCGTTGAGCCACGTCTCGGTGATGGCGAGTAGGCAGCACTTTGCTTGGAGATTTCTTTTTTGTAACGTGCCCAGATCTCCAGCTCGGCAACGGTTATCCAGGCAAAGTTTCTTCATTTTATGTTGAATACCGCCTCTTCTTCGTCTGTTACCTCCGTGATGACCGGCGTGGAGATCTGGTTCCCTGGTAGAAGGGGACAACAATCTCCGCTGGGATGTTGGTCGGTACCTCACCCTTTGCCGAGGAACATAGAGACAGAGGGAGCTCTCTGTTGATAGTGATCTGGTTTCCATTATGCATGCAAATTATTTTCTCAATCAAAAGCAGAAGTGGCTTATTCTAAAGATAGGTGAGTGATCAGCAAAGGAAACAGACACTTCTACTCTTAGGTGTTTCTGTGGCTTAATTACAGTAACAGTTGTGACCGAGCTCAAGACTGTAGAGATGGCTGAGGAGATTAACTACGCTACAGTTGTATTTAAAAATAAGACACACTCCCGAAGTGAAGGTAGGCTTCCATTTTCTTTTTGTTTAATACAGTAAAATAAGAATAAATTTAACATTATATAGACAGGATCGTTCCTGAAATGTTGATTTAAGTACGGATATTTTATTAAAATAATACTGGAAAGAAAGTTAGTTTCAGTCTTTATGGGTTAAAAGATTAAAATGAAGGCAGTTTAAATCTTTGTTGTCCTGTAAGTGAAATCTGATTTTCAACCAGAACTCAAAACAAATAAAAATCATCTCTTCATTGATCATGTGGACTGAGTACAGAGTAAGAAAGCAGCACAACACTGTGGAATTGTTGTTTTAAAAACTGGAGGACTACAAGTTAATGTGCAATATCAATTAAAAACAAATAGATGAATTTAAATGAAGGTACAATAGGTTACAATTTTGAGTGTGTGTCCTTTGCATTAGAAACATATTAAGAACTATTAAATTTCATGTGTTCTTTCCTTCAACTGGTGTCTAAGAATAAAAGAAAACAGTTTTAATTAGTCTCATCCCAACATATCAGTTTAAACTGTTGGTCTTTGGTTTAAAGTCCCTCTACACTTAAAAATGTGTTCTCCTTATCGTTGCTTCACTTGCATGTTTGAGCTTCACTGTGCAGAATGATGTATATGCAGAGTTTTCATCTGCTGCAGCAAGAACGTTTCTCTCATCTTATATTTGTATATTCATAGATTCTGTTATTTTTTAAATGAGGGAGAGAGAGTAATTTATACTTTAATTGTTTTAGATATCAGATAAATTATTAGTCAAAGCTGATCATTTTTATGTGTTAAACAGCTGCATAAAACAGTCATGAAAATGTGTAATGAAATAGATTATTGTGAAGTATTTTCTCATGAAAGATAGTTTCCTCTTTTACATATGATCCACTTACTGTGAAAGTCTGATTTCATCGTCTTAGGTTTCAGCACATAATGTATGTAATGTAATTCAAAAAGATATGATTTTCGGATAACATTAATCACAAACAAAAGTTAAAAGTAGGAATGGAATAAGCTTTTAAAAGACCATGAACACTATGCAGTAATTAACCATGACTTTATGTCTTTCAATCTTTCAGCTCAAAAGGAGGAAGAAATTGTGTACGATGAAGTGAAAGTGGTGCAGAAAAAAGCAGAACCAGCAGCTGACACAAATGGTTAGTTAAAAATAAATGTAAGCAACATTTACATATTACTGCTACTGGGAACATTTCTGGTAGTGCCTTTAGTACTGCTGCAACCACTACCACTACTTTAACATCAGCAGTAACATCAGTAACCCTGAAAGCACTTTCAGTTGTACAGTAATCACCTTGTGTAACCAAAATCACTTCAGTAGTCTCAATTTGTAATAATTGTCTACATTTTACAATAATGAGCACATGAAAAGCTGAACAATGCAGGCCTATTCCCCTTCAACAAGATTTTATTAAGGATGAACCTCTCATATGAAACCACTAGATGGCAGTATCGTGGTGATCCTGAGATCATGATACTATTTAATAGGCTCAATTTAATTATATTTAGAAACATTTCTGGGGGGATAATATCATGTTCAGATCACCTATAAGTCAAATCCAGTCCAACTTCAATGATTTCATCATTGTGGATCTGATGGACTGTTTGCCACAGCCTCAGATGTTTCACACAATCTCACTAAAACTATTAGACAGATTCTTTGAAAGACTGTACAGACATTCATGGTCCCCAAAGAATGAATCCTAATGAAGTTGGTTTCCTCTAGCGCCACCATCACGTAATTTTTTAACTTATCAAGTGAAATATCTCAACATCTACTTAATGAATCAGCACAAAATGTTGTACAGACCTGCTTATCATCAATCGATCTGTACTGTGTGTGCATAAAACCTGCAGAAAGGCCCATTGTGACTAATCTGACCTCACACCTCTCATGTCTGGGGGGATTAATGTCATATTCAGATCTCCTATAAATTAAATCCAGTCCTAATCTGACCTCACATTCTGCAGCTTCCACATCACTCTCTGCTGTAAACTGGAATATAATAAATCTGAACTATGAATGATATTATTTTAATTTCTTGTTTATTTTCTTGTTTGTTTTCTCATGATTGTTGGCAGACCAGAAAGCCACCAACAAATATCATCTCTATCAGCTGTTGGCTTGCTGTTTGGGGATTGTTTGTGTAATTTTGCTGTTCAGCATCATAGCAGTCAGAGTCAACTGTAAGTATACATCTGTAAATACTGTAATGCACTACTAATGTTACAGTAAAGTCTCCTAATATCAAAACACATGAGATGTTGCTCAATACGTCAAACAACTAGCTGCATGTCTGTCATTTTAGAAACACAACAGGAGCCTGTAACTTCCAAAAGTCTGGAAAATCTGAAGTTAAACAGACAAGAAGTAGCTTCCAACAGTGGCAAAATGACTAATCCAAAATTAAATTAATAATTATAATTTAGTATGAACAGAAGGAATATTTACAACATGCAAAACAAGTTTGTATGGACACCTGATTATTGTTTAAGACAGTTTTTTTTGTCATTTCATTTTTCAAGAGAAAGTAAAACATTTACATTTTAACATTTATGTAACAGTTCAGCATTATCTGTTAATTTAAGCTGTCATAGCTTCAAAGCAGAACTGAAAATCACATCATGATGTTAACGTGATATTTTCATATTTTTATGACGTTTTTTTATTGTGTTTTTGAATGCGTTATATAAATAAAATAGCCTTGCAACAAATTCTCAAAGTTCAACCCTTTCCTCTGTCTGTTGCTGTAGTTATATCAGTCATCTCTGCAGAAAATGAAAAGCTGAAGATGATGAAACAGCTTCTGAATTCATTAGAAAACAACCAAACAACTCTTCTAGAGATCAATCACAACCTGAAAGACCTCAACAACAAACTCAGCTCAGAAAATGAAAGATTGAGGAGAGACAACGATAATCAGACAGTCATCATTGTAAACCTGACAAAGGAATATAATGTCTTAGAAATGAAGATCAAGAATCTAACTGAAGAGATCAAGCAGCTGAAGACACTGAACAACTTAACAGAACAAATACGAAAAATAGAGAACTGTGTTACCCAGCAGACCTTTGATGCCTACTGCCCAATAAAAGATGGAAGTAAGTTCCGATCTATAACTCAAGTCCAAAAATAACCAATAATAATGTAACAATGCAGTAATGTTGTTTATTTGTTGGTTTCTGTTATTCCAGACAGACAGTGTAAACCTTGCCTGGAGGGCTGGCTGCAGCACCAGTCCAACTGTTATGCAATCTATAACCCTGATACTGCTGGTCAGAAGACCTGGGAGAAAGCTCGAGATGACTGCAGAGCAAAGAATTCAGACTTGGCTGTAATAGTTAATGAAGATGAAAAGGTAATGACAAAACTGTGGGAGTTTTATGACGGCCTATATGAAATGAAACTGTATTTTCTGAGTCTGTGGGCCACAGTGTGTTTATTTAAGTTCAGTGTTTAAATATCTCTCATAAATGTCTTTCTGTTGTCCTCAGAGATTCATCAGTGATAAGAGTTGGAAAACTCCAGGACTCACTGACTACTGGATTGGACTGAGATATAAAGACAGGAAATGGAAGTGGATCGATGGAAGTGATCTGGATAAAAAGTAAAAGTCACATTCCTAAACAATTTGAATCATAAAATCTATCAGCCTTGATCTAAACATTATGTTCTTCCCTCAGATCCTGGATAACAGGACCTTACTACAACAGCTACTGTGCAATTTCTGTCCATAACCAAGGATGGAGATCAGTGTGGTATGGAAACAAAAACGGTTGGATCTGCAAAAAGGCGGCTTTATCTGTTTAAACAGTGAGAAGCCTCACATGAGAAGGTTACTGGATACTCTGTAAAGATTAATAACATGTAAGATCATATCAACTGGATTGTAAATATCAATACAAATATTTTTTTTTCAGAATTTGGAATTTTTTAAAAGCTGTTCTTCTGCTTTGTTAGAGATGAAATGTTGTTTGCTGTTTTATCTTCATGTAACAGTTTAATTATTACTGCTGATTGGTCAACATGGGGAGCTGCATTACTTGTTCTCAACTAAATGTTCCCAGAGTTGTTTTCTTAAGTATTGTATTCTAATGAAAAGAATATTTCAATGTACAGATGACTGGTTAACTATTATCTGTTTATCTAGAAGTAAATTCATATTTCAGTCACACCTTGTTGTTCATTGCCTTTTTCTTACAAATATCTCCCTGAAAATGTCAGTAAGCTTTCATCAAGTCTGATAACATTACACAGATTCAAAGTTACACACATCAGGAGCAATTTGGGGTTCGGTATCTTGCCCACAGGACACTTCAACATCTGGACTGAAGGATCAGGACTCGAGTGACTTGTGTTTTACTGTTTTAAATTTACTGAGTATAAACTGTCCATCGTCTGTAAGCATCTCTAACGTGTTTATCTCAGCTGCCATGATTATTAAAACTTTCAGTCTAAATCAATTTTTCCATGTTAATTTGTAACATAATGATTAAATAACTCAAAAATTAGTGTGGAGCTACTCTTTAATCATTATGTCTTATGAATATGTGATAATTGGGAGTGTAAAAATTGAAGCTGCTCAGTTCCTCTGATGATCATTTATTTTCATCATTCACCACAAATTATGTTGTTGATCAAGTTTTGAATTAATGGAAAATCAAGTTCTGTGTATTAAAGGTAGAATTTCATTTTATCAGTGTCAGAAGAAATGCATTTGATCATGATAAAAGTTGAAAGAAGAACTGCAGTAGGAGGCAGCAACGCAGTTTCATGACATTAAATGAAAAACAGGATTTGATCTTCAAGAATAATCAATCATCAATCAATCAATCTTTATTTGTATAGCGCCAAATCACAACAAAGTTATCTCAAGGCACTTTACACATAGAGCAGGTTCTACACCGAACTCTTCAGGTTTTAATTTTAAAGAGACCCAACATTCCCGCATGAGCAACAGTGGCAAGAAAAAACTCCCTTTTAACGAGAAGAAACCTCAGAACCAGACTCAGAGTGGGAGAATATCTGCCTCGACCGGTTTCGGTAGAGAAGAGAGAGGAAGGAGAGGAGAGAGGAGTACACAGACCCAGATTACCTGTGAGACCAGAAAGCACAGACAACTCCGGGGAAGAAGTTTAGGTTATGGAATGCATTAGTGGTACATGAATGTTAATGGCTATTGATAGATGGATAAAGAGAGAGAGCATCTGTGCATCATGGGAGTCCCCCAGGAGTCTAAGCCTATAGCAGGATAAACTAGGAGCTGGTCCAGAACAAGACTGGCCGGCCCTAATTATAAGAAGAAAATGTAATTACAGTATCATTAAAAGTTGTCAGTGAAGGTTTTTTTTTTTTTTTTTTTAAAAAAGCCTTTCATCAGTTGTGATGCCTAGGTATTTGTAAGCAGTCACAAACTCAATAGAGATACCTTGTACTGATGCAAAGTCAGGAAGAACTTAATCCTACGACACATCTCTAAAGCCTTTTTTCAGATCTGGGTGGATTTGCTGCACTTTTCTCCACGTCATCCTTTCATCCTGACTTGCTGGAGCTTCAACAACACGGTTAACACCATTTATGAGCACAAGGATGACCTCTAAAGTGTTTTCAGACCATCAAAGAGAAAGATTCTACAACTGTGAGAGAGGCTGGGGGTTTTGCGGGAATGCTGGAAGATGAAGATTTCAGTTGTTTCCTGGCATGTTTTCATAAGATCATTGCACATGTAGACAAGCACTTTAACCAGCTGCAGAAGAGAAGCATCAATTCTGTCTACATAACAAAAGTCATTAAGAGATTCACCAACAGCATACAAGCTATCAGGTAGGCTATTGATGTAGTGACATTACACTGTGCTGGAGTCATTTTATATCTCCAGCTGGTTGGTTTCTGAAACAGTAATTGTAGACAGTGACTTATGTATCTGCTCTTTTATCACAGACTCCGTTCCTCCATCTGTGTTGCAGCCACCCACAAAGACACGGAAGGCACTAGGCCAAGAGGAGTAGTGCCAGTTAGCTATAGATGTAAGCTGTGACATTGTTCTATATACAGGACATGAGGTGTTTTACCTTTGTTATCTGTGTTAGTCTTCAATTCCGGTATAATAAAAACAGCTAGCCTACGCATTTCAATATTCTGAACTATTCAACACACAGCTACTGAAGAAAGCAAACACACTGAAATGTTGAGATCGCTGGAAACCACTATGGAAGCCAACCTCACACTGGACAAGGCCAAACTGAAAACAGAATTGCCCCTGATTCATAAAAAGGCTGCACCAGCTCTCTTCCAGGTTTTCATTGTAAACAACTTCCAGGACACATTCAGTGAGATTGTAAGGGCCCTATCTTGTGCCTTGCGCACAGCGGATGGCGGGTGCAATGCAGATGTCCACTCACAAACAACTCAGTATTTGAGTTCAGTCCCCAGGTTTCAAGGGAGTGGAGACATAAATGCTAACTAACCACCTAACCAATTTATCAGGTACGGATCAGGACACAATGAAGGAACCGATGGGCTCAGGCTTACTCGAAGTCGTTTATTGCAGGCGGGGGTCAAAACCAGGTAGGCAGTACAACAGGTACTGCCTAGCAGAGGGGTATTGCACGAAACCAAGATAAGGGATTAAGTCGGGATATGTTAGTTATCCTGGCTGAATTTAGCCTCAAGTCGGTTGCATGAAAGCAGGTTAAATTTATCCTGGCCCAGTTACTATGGTGATTTATTCTCTGCAGCTAGCCTGCTCCAGACCAGGCTAACAACCAGGCTAAGATTATTCCCAGGGATTCATCTGGCAGTTCTACTGTCAATCTTGTGACAAATTAATGTGTTTTACAGCATTTCCATGGTCTTTCTAAATATGTTGCATCATTTTAATTATCCTGCATTAAAATATTACATATAGACTATATTGTCGTTTCATTAAAGTCTGTTGACTGTTTAATTGCAACAGTCATTTTATAGTCATTCATGTGGTATCATTATTGTGTATAATGTACAGTAGATTTACTTTGTACTATTTACTAGCCGATACTCACAATGTTACTTGGCTGCTTCTGAGGCTGAGCAGCATCTGGGTCCTGTTACACGTTATTTTCTATTAGCACCAAATCACTGACTTCATATCCATTATGGGCTAAATGAGCAAGACATTTCCACAAAATTGACATGATACCTCAAGCCTGGAGTCCAGCAACACTGTCTCCTCATCTGCAGAAGTGCATCCTGCAGCTGCAGATGTGCCTTCCCCCTGCCCTACACCTAATTATAATAATAGTTTGCACTTAATTATATTTCCTGAGTAGCATGCACTTTTACTTGTCACATTTAAATCAAAAAGTGTACAACTGTTGATTAGTGATGCTTAATTGTAATTTTGACAGTTCTAGTGGAGCACTGTTGTATTAATTGTACTTTTTTTTTTAAGTATATTTTTGGGCTTTTTACGTTTGATATACAGGTAAGTGGAGAGAGACAGGAAAACTGGAGACAGAGAGGGGGGAATGACAAGTAGGATAGGACCGCTTGGTGCAGGATTCAAACCAGGGTCGTCTGCAGCGAGGGCTGTAGCCTCAACACACGGGGCAGGTGCTCTACCCACTGAGCTATACTTAACCCATTAACTGTACATTAATTGCACTACTTAGCTATTGAGCCGGTCCGCGATTGTCTGCCAGGCTTTCTCCTTTTCCTTGATTACAGTGCTTTGTGCTTGTGTTGCCTTTTATTCTCATAATTTCTTTAACCTCATCATGAAATTCCATCAGGAGCTGTTGTTCAGCGGCCGTGAAGAATGACGTGCGACACCTTTCCATTTTCCAATCTGTGATTCTGTGATCGATGCCGTGGGTATATTTGAGAATGCTGTGAACACGCACTTATCCCAACTATCTACACCTGGCTTGACATAGCCGCGCCTTTTCATCCTGGCTCAGCAAACGTGCAACCGAATAAGCCAAGATGCGCCGGTCAGACTAGATCAAGCTGCGCTTGCTCAGTTATCCTGGATTTCTTTATTCTACTTTTGTGCAATACCCCTCTGGTTTTGACCCCCGCCTCTAAGGTACAAATAATCACCAGGCTAAACTCAAAGGTCGGGGAATCAAAACTGGTCACTCACAGGAAGACACTAAAGGAAATAATACGCTGGAACTCAAAGAACAAGACAATCTGTCACAGAAGGGAAGGGAAACACTGCTTAAATACACAAGGAGGGGGAAGACAATTAGACACAGGTGAAACACATTAGGGCTGGGAAAGTAATCACACAGGCGGGAAACTTGACAGGAAGACAGGGGTAAGACGAGGACTTCAAAATAAAACAGGAAGTGGCACAACAAGAACAGAAAATCAACTAAACCCTAACAGACACTAACAGACCCTGACACAATTGCTGCATTTTATATTCCTATGACAGTTTTTCTTTGTGTATAGTTGACTTAAATCATCATCATCCAGCTGTAGGCTAAATGTCTCTCAAGAACTATAATTTTGTATTAAGAGTATTCCCTAATATAGACTACTTAACCACTATGTGTCTGTATCTTCTGTCTGAGCAGTGAGCACAAAGAGACTACAACTTGTTCATTGTTTGTCAATCTGCTGATTTCTAAAAGGCAATTATTAATTATTAATTAATTATTGTTTATCCCTAAAACAATGGGATCTGTTGGTGTAAACCTTCTTCCTAAGTGCAGTGTTCATAATTATTTCTTTAATTTGAAGATTATCTTTGCATATTACAAGAACACAGTGTTTATGGTTTAAGGCTCATATCCAGGCCAGTCATGCATGAATTATTTTCTCAATCGAAAGCAGAAGTGGTTTATTTTAAAGTTGCGAGTGATCTGCAAAGGAAACAGACACTTCTGCTCTTTGGTTGGTCTGTGTCAGTCTGTCTACGAGTTAGACCGAGTTCAAGAGATAGACTGTAGAGATGGAAGAGGAGATTAACTATGCTTCAGTTGTATTTACAAATAAGACAAACTCCCAACGTGAAGGTAGGCTTCCATTTTCTTTTTGTTTAATACAGTAAATCAAGAATAAATATTATATTATATGGATCAGATCTTCCTGAAATGTTGATTTAAGTACAGGTATCTTGTTAAAATAATACTGGATATGAAGTTAGTTGGAATCTAAATGGATTAAAAGATCAAAATTAAGTCTTTGTTGTCCTCTAAGTGAAATCTGATTTTCAACCAGAACTCAAATCAGCTCTTCATTGATCATGTGGACTGAGTACAGAGTAAGAAAGCAGCACAACACTGTGGAATTGTTGTTTTAAAACCTGAAGGACTACAAGTTAATGTGCAATATAATTTACAAACAAATAGACTAGATATTAATGAAGGTACAGTAGTCTACATTTTGGAGTGTGTGTGTCCTTTGCATTAATAACATATTAGGAACTGTCAAATTTCATGCTTATCCACAGCTGCAGTTTCCTAAATACACACTGTGATGTCTACTGACACACGTTCTTTCCTTCAGCTGGAGTCTAAGAAAAAACAGAAAACAGTTTTAATTAGTCTCATCCCAACATATCAGTTTAAACTGTTGGTCTTTGGTTTAAAGTCCCCCTACACTTTATCATAACTTCACTTGCATGTTTGAGCTTCACTGAGCAGAACGATGTATGTGCAGAGTTTTCATCTGCTGCAGCAAGAACATTTCTCTCATCTTATATTTGTATATTCATGGATTCTGGGTTTTTTTAAATGAGGGAGAGAGAGTCATTTATACTTTAATTGTTTTAGATATCAGATAAATTATTAGTCAAAGCTGATCATTTTATGTGTTAAACAGCTGCATAAAACAGTCATGAAAATGTGTAATGAAATAGATTATTGTAAAGTATTTTCTCATGAAAGATAGTTTCCTCTTTTAAATATGATCCACTGACTGTGAAAGTCTGATTTCATCGTCTTAGGTTTCAGCACATAATGTATGTAATGTAATTCAAAAAGATATGATTTTGGGATAACATTAATCACAAACAAAAAGGTAAAAATAGGAATGGAATAGGCTTTTAAAAGACCATGAACACGCAATGAACATACAGTAACTAACCATGACTTTATGTCTTTCAATCTTTCAGCTCAAACAGAGGAACTAATTCTGTACGATGAAGTGAAAGTGGTGCAGAAAAAAGCAGAACAAGCAGCTGACACAAATGGTTAGTTAAAAATAAATGTAAGCAACATTTACTTATTACTGCTACTGGGAACATTTCTAGTAGTGCCTTGCAGCTCATTCAGAACGCAGCTCGAGTTTTAACCAGAACAAAGAGATCAGAGCCCATTACTCCAGTTCTAAAGTCTTTACACTGGCTCCCAGTCAGCTATAGAATAGATTTTAAAGTTCTACTACTGGTCTACAAATCACTGAATGGTTTAGGTCCAGAATACATGAATGACATGTTAGTAGAATATAAACCCAGTAGAGCTCTGAGATCTACTGACTTAGGTCAGATAGTTGAACCCAGAGTTCAAACTAAACATGGGGAAGCAACTTTTACACAACTGGAACAAACTACCAGCAGAACTGAAATCATTTTTAAATCCAGGTTAAAAACATTTCTCTTCTCCTGTGCTTACGATTGAGTTCTTTTAAAACACTTTACATTTTAATCTTTCATTTGCACACCTAACCCTTTTAATGATTTTAAAGCTAATTTATTATTTTATGCTGCAATCATTTTATTTATGTCTTTCTATTTTTCTGTACTTTGTTTTTATTATTAGTGTGTGTGTGTGTGTGTGTGTGTGTGTGTGTGTGTGTGTGTGTGTGTGTGTGTGTGTGTGTGTGTGTGTGTGTGTGTGTGTGTGTGTGTGTGTGTGATTGTATGTTTTAATGTTTCTCAAATTTCATGTTTTTCTGTTTTATGTAAAGCACATTGAGTTGCCATTGTGTATGAAATGCGCTATATAAATAAAACTGCCGTGCCTTGCCTTGCCTTTAGTACTGCTGAAACTACTATCACTACTTTAACATCAGCAGTAACATCAGTAACCCTGAAGGCACTTTTTAAAATAGTAAATGTGTATAAAATAGTTTTTAATGTAAAACGAGGCCATATTAAAATGCATACAGTAATCACCTTGTGTAACCAAAACCACTTCAATAGTCTCAATTTGTAATACTTGTCTACATTTTACAATAATGAGCACATGAAAAGCTGAACAATGTAGGCCTATTCCCCTTCAACAAGATTTTATTTAGGATGAAGTTGGTTTCCTCTAGCTCCACCAGCAGGTCATTTTTTTACTCATCAAGTGAAATATCTCAACATCTACTTAATGAATCAGCACAATATTTTGTACAGACCTGCTTATCATTCTCTATGAACCATCATCAATCGATCTGTACTGTGTGTGCATAAAACCTACAGAAAGGCCCATTGTGACTAATCTGAGCTCACACCTTTGTTGCCTCTCTGCAGCTTCCCCATCACTCTCTGTTGTAAGCTGGGATATAGTAAATCTGAACTATGAATGAAATTATTTTAATTTCTTGTTTATTTTCTTGTTTGTTTTCTCAGGATTGTTGGCAGACCAGAAAGCCACCAACAAACTTTGCCACTATCAGCTGATGGTTTGCTGTTTGGGCAGTGTTTGTGTCATTTTGCTGTTCAGCATCATAGCAGTCAGTGTCAACTGTAAGTATACAAAACAGACAGTCCCCACATGAACTCAGACATTTAAAATAGCACCAGTTTTCTTCTGTAACTACAATTTGATGATATGATCAGTCATATATTTATCACTGTGAGAAGCTCAGATCATTTATTAGCAGTACATTTAACCAACTCTCAGTGTATGCCTGTAATTGTTCTCAAAATCTGTAATAAAGATTGATTTCTGGACAAAATAAGTAATATATGTTCTCTAGTTTTGAAAACCCCTTGAATGGTAGTTGTCACAAATCTGCTTTGTTAGCCTCCTGCTGCTGGTAAATTTCCATTCACCACTCCCCTGCTCCACTCCTACCAATCAGCCACACCCACCTCATTAGCCAACTCTGTACACCTAAGGCCTGTACTACGAAGCTGGATTTTCTCTTATCGAGGTAACTTCAGGGTTAACTCTGGGTTTTCCGTACTACAAAGCTGGTTCACTTCTTACCGGGGTAAATCACCATGGTAACTTATGCTGAACGGCTAACCTGCTCCGGAGCAGGTTATGTTCTGGATAAGAGATCAATGAGTACAAAAGCACCACCTCCTGACCAATCAGCTCTCTTAGAAAATGACCTGCCCATTCTTAAAAGATCCTGGCTGTCAACATTGGTGCGCGGCAGGAGCGCTTAGGAGAGAATGAGCTTTTAGGGATAGATGAAATCTTTTAATTGACCAAAATATATATTTAAAAAAAACCCTTGAGGCACATGAGGGATATTATTCTGTATGTTATACAGTTGGTTTGACATCCTGAGATCAAAGTGTCAGGGAGCATAATAACTGTATTTATTTATTGTAATTGTAAAAAATTGACGAAAATATATATTTGTAAAATAAGCCTTGAGGCACATGAGGGATATTATTCTGTATGTTATACAGTTGGTTTGACATCATTCACTCAAATGGTTGAAGCGCATAATAGGTTTGTATTTTGAATGTTGAATATTAAACTAACTTAATGTCTCTTATGAAAGGAAGGGCACTGAGGAAGCGCTCTCCCCGAAAAGTCTGTGCCGTAATAAAGTGACATTGAATGATCAGAGTGCTGTCCGTTTATATTGTCTGATAAATTAATATTGTATGATCTCATGAATTTACGCATTAACAGACTCAGCTATTTTCTGCCAGCATTCCTTCCTGGCTGTTGCTGCAGCAACAGTGTTGCTTTTGTCCTGGATGATGTTTGAATTCTTCATATTTTTGAATAATAATTGTCTGCTCCTCCATGGTAAAGTAGTCTGCTCTGCAGGTTTTCTCCATGTTTGTGATTGGTCAGACGCTGCAAACACCTCCCCTTTATGTGAGCGCGCAGAGATCCAGATTGGAAAACCCTGGGTTCAATTACCAAGTTGAGAACCAGTTTCGTAGTACCGCTTATCCTAGATTGTGAATGTCTGGATAAGTCAACCCAGGTAACGGAGAGATATCCTGGATAGGTTAATCCAGCTTCGTAGTACAGGCCTCTGGACTCTCAGCTGCAGCCCATTATACATATATACTCCTGTGGTTCACTTTGGCTACGTTCACACCACAGTTAAAAGTGACCTGAATTGGATTTGTTCGCTCTAATGTGACCCATATCTGATTTGTTTCTGACAATGTGAACAGCACAAGTCGCCTTGAATCTGACATTTCCTAATCCGATTCAGGCCACTTTCAAATGTGGAACTGAATCCGATACATATCGGATTTTTTTGAATACAACCGCAATCTGAACAGTCAGGTCGCATTTAATGCGACTTTGACGTTACTCTGGAGCAACACACAGCTGATGCTCCACATAAAGACTTCATCAATGTATTAATTTCCCTCCTTTTTAACATCACCTGCTCACAAACACACTGTTTTTAACATTAGACCATAAATGAGACTACCAGTAACTTCACCAGCTGTTGCTGTTGCCATGGTAGCTTCCGTAAACACAGTTCTGTGCGTGACGTCATTAATGATCAACTGGGCATGCGGGTCACTTCAGGAGTGTGAGCTGTTCACATCGCAGTCCGCAGACACACCACATTTAAAAGTGTAATATGAACAGCCAAACAAAAAATCGTATTTCAGCAATAAATCAGAATTGAGCATTAAGGCCTGCAGTGTGAATGTAGCCTTACTCCTTTCCAGATCATCTAGTGTGTATGCCTAGCTTTCCAGCATCATTTATTAAGTTTTGCCGGTTTCGATCATTCCCTGCCTGTTTCTTTGGACTTTGGACTCTGCCTGCCCCTATTTGGATTTGTACGCCTCTAGGACTGTTTTCAGTTTTTTTGAGCCTGCCTGCAATTCTCAGTAAATCGAGCTTCTGTGCACTTGCTTGTCTCTGTGTTGTGCATCTGGGTCCTGCCACTGCTATCTGTTACAGTAGTTGGTAGAAGAATATTTCAGTTTGTAGAGGATTTGCATGTGTAAGATATTTCTTAACAATAAAAATACAGAATATCATCACTGTTCACTAAATTATGGGATAATGGAATGAGATGGGATGCACTGTAAATACTGTAATGCACTACTAATGTTACAGTCAAGTGTCCTAATATCAAAATACATGAGACGATCAAACAAATACCTGCAGCTTTAACATTTTAGAAACACAACAGGAGCCTGTAACTTCCAAAAGTCTGGAAAACCTGAAGTTAAACAGACAAGAAGTAGCTTCCAACAGTGGCAAAATGACTAATCCTGAATTACATTATTACTATCAATTAAGAGAGTTTCTTATGATGGGAATAATGTAAGAGAGCTGAAGCAGTTAAAAGAAAACCACACAACTCTACTGGAGATCAATCACAAATGTAATGAATGGTCAGTATGAGCAGGAGTTTAGCAAGTTTTAATGTTTGTATGGACACCTGAGTATTGTTTTAACATTTAGATTTGAACATTTATTTAACACAGTTAAAGCATTATCTGTTAATTTAACAACT
The DNA here is from genome assembly GCF_027409825.1 of Scomber japonicus. Taxonomy (NCBI): domain Eukaryota; kingdom Metazoa; phylum Chordata; class Actinopteri; order Scombriformes; family Scombridae; genus Scomber; species Scomber japonicus. Next base: position 31,624,384 of record NC_070587.1, on the reverse strand, counting down.
CTGTCACAGCTTCAGAGCAGAACTGAAAACCCTGATTTTACATTTCCTCATAGTCTTGATATAATGTGAACCTGACATTTTCATGGTTTTGATAATTAAGATTTTTAGGGCCAGAGTGCTGACTAGCGCAAAGCCCTGTTGTATTTTTTACTTGTTTTTTTCCATAAAATGTGTTACATAAATAAAATAGCCTTGCAACAAATTGTCAAAGTTTGACCCTTTCCTCTGTCTGTTGCTGTAGTTACATCTGTCATCTCTGAAAACAACAACAAGCTGACTGCTGAAAAACAGCAGCTGGAAACCAACCTGTCAGACCTCAACAACAAACTCAGCTCAGAAAATGAAAGATTGAGGAGAGACAAAGATGATCAGACAGTCATCATTGGAAACCTGACAAAGGAATATAATGTCTTAGAAATGAAGATCAAGAATCTAACTGGAGAGAACCAGCAGCTGAAGATACAAAACCAACAGCTGGAGAAAGAGAAGAACAAATTAACAGAACAAATACAAAACATAGAGAACACTGTCATCCAGCAGAACTTTGATGCCTATGACACAATAAAAGATGGAAGTAAGTTCAGATCTCATAACTCAAGTCCAAAACTAACCAATAATAATGTAACAATGCAGTAATGTTGTTTATTTGTTGGTTTCTGTTATTTCAGACAGACAGCGTGAACTTTGCCTGAAGGGCTGGCTGTACCACCAGTCCAGCTGTTACGCAGTCCACAACCCTACTTACGCTGGTCAGAAAACCTGGGAGGAAGCTCAAGAGAACTGCAGAGGAAAGAATTCAGACTTGGCTGTAATAGTTAATGAAGATGAAAAGGTAATGAGAAAACTGTGGGAGTTTTATGACGGCCTATATGAAATGAAACTGTATTTTCTGAGTCTGTGAGCCACAGTGTGTTTATTTAAGTTCAGTGTTTAAATATCTCTCATAAGTGTCTTTCTGTTGTCCTCAGACATTCATCAGAGGTAACAGTTGGAAGAAAAAAGGACTCGCTGGCTACTGGATTGGACTGAGAGTTGAAGACAGGAAATGGAAGTGGATCGATGGAAGTGATCTGACTAAAAAGTAAAAGTCACATTCCTAAACAGTTTGAATTATAAAATCTATCAGCCTTGATCTAAACATTATGTTCTTCCCTCAGATCCTGGATGACAGAAACGGCTTACAAAAGCGACTGTGCAATTACTGTCCATAACAAAGGATGGGAGTCAGCGTTGTGTGGAACCACAAACGGTTGGATCTGCAAAAAGGCGGCTTTATCTGTTTAAACAGTGAGAAGCCTCACATGAGAAGGTTACTGGATACTCTGTAAAGATTAATAACACATCTTTTTCAGAATATGGGATTTTTCTTTAAGCTATTTGTGTGTGTGTGTGTGTGTGTGTGTGTGTGTGTGTGTGTGTGTGCTAAAGGGAGTACTAAACAGATAAAAGCTGTTCTTCTTCTGCTTTGTTAGAGATGAGATGTTGTTTCCTGTTTTATCTTCATGTAACAGTTTAATTATTACTGCTGATTGGTCAACATGGGGAGCTGCATTACTTGTTCTCAACTAAATGTTCCCAGAGTTGTTTTCTTAAGTATTGTATTCTAATGAAAAGAATATTTCAATGTACAGATGACTGGTTAACTATTATCTGTTTATCTAGAAGTAAATTCATATTTCAGTCACACCTTGTTGTTCATTGTCTTTTTCTTACAAATATCTCCCTGAACATGTCAGTAAGCTTTCATCAAGTCAGATAACATTACACAGATTTAAAGTTACACAATCGGGAGCAATTTGGGGTTCGGTATCTTGCCCTAGGACACTTAAACATCTGGACTGGAGGAGCCGGGAATCAAACCACCAATCTTCAGATTAGTGGTCGACCTGGTCTTCCTCCTGAGTCACAGCTGCCCCATTAACAGCTGCAGCTACATAAAAACATGAGAAACATTTGGATTTTTAAAAAATAACAGTCAGCCTCTGTGTATTTCTGTCCATCAAAGCTTGAAGTTCACCATCTGAGATGGAAATTTAAAAGTTTACAGATTTAATATTTCATTTATGGTTTTAGTTCTGCTTTGAAGTTGTAACAGTTGTTTGTTTAGCGGCTAATGCTAATGAGTTCTTCTGTCAGTAAATCTTCTTTAATGGTTTTAACCTGGTGTGTCTGCAGCATATTCTCACTCTATTGTAGTTCTGCTTTCATCAACAGACAGTAACTTTTATCTTTATTGAATACATTTCCATGTTTCTCTGCACACTGAAAACACATCAGATGAACACACATTTCTACCTTTTAATAAAACTTTCTTTTAATAAAAATTAATAAAGTCAGAAGTTACAAAGATGTGTGTATTAAAAGTTAATATTTTATTTTATCAGATGGGTTTTCTGTCTCAGTAGAAAGAAAAGAGAATATGTATTTGATGATATGATGTTAATAACAACACAGTGGTGCACTCTGCCCTCAGTTAGTTATTCTCATACAGGCAGTGAGATAGTCAACCCTACTAGGCCTGTACTATTTATTAATTTTGGTTTATAACTTATTTTAATGTGAAGACATTTATGTTTAACATGTATGTTGAATGTTGGCATTCTGACTTTCAAAATATATTTAGATTTTTGAAAAAAAGGGAGTTCACATTTATCTAACTTCTTGTATGAACTGATGAAAAATTAACCATGCAGTGCTGTTGGGTGTGTACTGTGAAAATAGTTTGGGTGTGTTTTGCTGCGTTCTCTGGCACTTTGGCACTTCAACACTTAATCAGCCTCTCTTTCTCTCTCCTCGCCTTTGCAACTTGTCATGCAGTGTTTGGCACTGGGTTGTCAGAGTCAAGATCAGATGCAAGCTTTTGTCAATGTGCCTTGTTTGGATGGTTTACATGCAGAACATTCATTTCCTAATCCAAACGAATAATTAAAAATGGTGGGTGCTTTGTGCATGCTCCAACAGAGAGATAAACAACACAGACTTGGTTTTGTCACCATTTAGCATTAGTATGAGGTCACCTAGTTGTGACTGAATAATGTCAAATGCAATCTTCAAACCTTCAAATACCAGGGCAACAGTGCTTGCACAACAATAGACAACAGTATTGTTGGAGCCAAATGCTTGATTTATGTTTTGATGAATATTTTATTTTTTCTTCTGGTTTACTATTATTATTTACCTGATTAACTGAGATATGAACATGAAATATTCTGAATTCTGAATTTGAATTATGAGTTGAGCTGATAATTGATGCCATTTCTCACCTCTGCCTCCTCTTTATAGACAGGTGACTGCAGCACCTGTGATATATATTAGTGTTGGCTATTGGGGCTGGGGTGGCTCTCGGTTTGGAGGCAAACAGCCATACAGTTTTAGATCACTGCTAGTGTTGTTTTTGTTTTGTGTTTTGTTTTGAACAGATGGAAAAGAGACAAACGATCGGATTTGATTTGTCTGTCACTCCAAGCTGTGGTAAGAAACACGAAACATATACGTTTTTGTAAATAAATGTGTTCAACAAGAGGAGAGAAGTGTTTTGATTTTATGGTCACTATGGAGCGCGTCAGACATGGATGCATGTAAACCGAGAGAACCAAGCTCATCTGTTATAAGAAAAGATAGCGCTTATAAGTATCAACAGCATAAAGATGTACAAATAATTGACTTAGATGGTGAAAAGAGTGAGACCTAAAACTGAACATTGTGGTACACCTTTGGTGATGTAAAGAAAACTGGAGGAGAGACCACTGAGCTACATTGCTCACAGTTAGAGAGGTCATTTAGAGAAGCAGCCAACAGCTTCATCTGACAGGCCTAGTTTCTGTACTGTGTTGCTTCCTAAAACTGGACTAATGAGGAGATACAATGTTATTTAAACTCAAATACTCCTTGATTTGATCATTCACAAGAAGCTTAGATAAAATACAAAGATTCCTGATGGGTCTGTAGTTGTTCAACACTGTGGGAAAATTGTATAGTGTATAACAATATCAATGAAATGATATCTGCTCATGTATTAAGTACAGTGACAATAAAGGCATCTCTCATCTTATCCTGCTCCTTTTCCATCATGGAATATGATTCAAATGATAGTTGTACTTTTTTTTTCTTTTTTCTCTGTTGTTTGTTTGTTTGTATGACTTGAAAATTGCCATGATCGGAACAAATAAATAAATGAATAAAATGAAATATTCACACTCATCACATTTTTGCAGATCACCATGCAAGTTATTTGACCCAATGCAGATTACAAAGTTTGGACAAACAGTTTTACTTCCTCTTTTAAAGCATTAAACATACACGAGTTTGGCTGCTTTAAAAGAGGATGTAGAATGTATAGAGCGGTGGCTATTATTTACTAAGATCTCCTGCTCTTGACCAGGAAGAAAAGTTCATTTCTCTTTGTTTTTTCATTTTGATTCAAGATTTAAGTAGAAAAGTTAAACTAGATCTCAACTTAGACACTGAGAAATATCGCCTAGAAAAAAACAGTATGACAAACCATAAACATTACAGATCTACTGAATATAAGACTTGGCTGAACAAAGTGGGAAAACATACAAAACAAGTTCATACTGGTGCAGTTGTACAGTAAGAGTAAAGGCTGTATGTTTGGATGTGTACTTTAGCAGTTTAACACCAATGTCATAGAACAGAGGTGTCAAAACCACCAGTTCATTTGGTTGTTGTAAGGACACCATGAAATGAGTTCCCATACTAAGTAAACATCAAAGATCCAAAGTTAAACCCACGTCCTTAGTATAGTGGTGGTAATTATTTCTTTAATTTAAAGATTATCTTTGCATATTACAAGAATATAGTGTTTATGGATTGAGAGTCACATCCAGGCCAGTTGTGCATTAAAATCATTTTCTCAACTAAAAGCAGAAGTTGTTCATTTTAAAGCTGCAAGAGATACTTCTGCTCTTAGGTTGCTCTGTGGCTTATTTACTGTGGCAGTTGTCTATCTCCGAGTTAGACCGAGCTCAACAGACAGACTGTAGAGATGGCTGAGGAGGAGATTAACTACGCTTCTGTTGTATTTAAAAATAAGCCAAAATCCCGACGTGAAGGTAGGCTTCTATTTTCTTTTTGTTTAATACAGTAAATCAAGAATAAATATTACATTACATGGATCAGATTGTGTATTTTTAAGTGTAGGTATTCTGTTAAATTAATACTGGAAGGAAAGTTAGTTGGAATCTTTATGGATTAAAAGATTAAAATTAAGACATATTAAATTTTTGTTGTCCTGTAAGTGAAATTTGATTTTCAACCAGAACGCAAAACAAAAAGATCTTCATTCATCATGTTGACTGAGTAGCTACAGAGTAAGAAAGCAGCACAACACTGTGGAATTGCTGTTTGGACTAATGTGCAATATCAATTAAAAACCAATGGATTCATTTAAATGAAGGTACAACAGGTTACATTTTGGAGTGTGTGTCTTTTGCATTAGAAATATATTAAGAACTGTTCAATTTCATGCTTTCCCGCAAATACTTTCCAAAATTCACTCTATGATGTCTACTGACACACGTTCTTCCCTTATCGTTGCTTCACTTGCATGTTTGAGCTTCACTGTGCAGAACGATGTATGTGCAGAGTTTTCATCTGCTGCAGTGAGAACGTTTCTCTCATCTTATATTTGTATATTCATAGATTCTGGATTTTAAAAAAATAAGGGACAGGGAGTAATCTGTAATTTAACTGTTTTAGATATCAGATAAATTATTAGTCAAAGCTGATCATTTTTATGTGTTAAACATGTAAATATTACTATGGAGCTATGACTGTATGGAGCTATTACTGTTGCAATATTATGCAAAGGTCTGTGTAGCAGTACCGCCTTACTGTTGAAACATGAACTTGTATTTACAGCGAACACTCTTGAATCCATGTGTATTGCCTCCCGACCATACACTCGACACAACGCCAACCGTGAGCGCAATGAAATGACCCCAAATGACACGCTTATCATCACTGGGTGCTACGCGCCGACTGGTGGTGTGTAGGCGGTACTGCTACTGCAGCCAGGCAGCGTGAGCCTGTGAGCCTGAGCTCAGGGCAAAGGAACACTGAGGTCACAGATATGGGAGGCCCTTTAGGGTGAAACCATTGAAATATGTACACACACACATTGAAAACGTGCACACACACATTGAAAACGTGCACACACACATTGATAATATGCACATTTGCATTGAAAACGTGCACACACATTGAAAACGTGCACACACGCACATTGACAATGTGCACGTACCCATTCAAAACGTGCACACGCACATTGACAACGTGCACACACACATTGACAATGTGCACGTACACATTCAAAACGTGCACACGCACATTGACAACATGCACACACACATTGAAAACGTGCACACACATTGACATGATGTGCAGACACGCATTGAAAATTTCCACACCCTACCACCTTTTCACACAATGTGTGTGTGTGTGTGTGTGTGTGTGTGTGTGTGTGTGTGTGTGTATCTGGGTGTGCGTGTAAAATGTCAGTGCGCCCGGAAGTTCTTTCAATGTAACCGGAAGGCACCTTGGACACCTACTTCCGGTTTTTCCACGGTGTCAAAATACACATAAATCATTGCATATTGTAGAGTTTAAAACGAAGTATAGAAGGTTTCATGTGACATGTGCAATAAATATCTCTCTCCATAGGTTTAGGGATGTCCAACTAAATATTATTCCTAAATTGGTGAGCACTAGATCCACAATCTGTCACTACAAGGCACATCACCTGCTCATAAATCTTATTAATCATTCGCCCTGATTTTATTTTGAAAATTAGGACAGGAAGTTGTGGGTTTTGACCGCGGACGACCAGGACCATCAAGGTCTTGACCTGGACCTAGGCTACTTAGCTGTGCGGTGTTGTCCTTTCAAAGATGAAGATGCAGTTACTACTATTAATTGTAGTTGGCCTTTTAGCCTGTGATAAAACATGTGTTTCTGCAAATATTGACGAAATGTATGATTTTTTCGTCCGCGTCATGCACTGCATCCAATCTATACAAGATAACCCAGTAGCCAGACACTTCACTGAGCTGTGGCACCATACAAGGACTATTCATTCGATGATTTATGTGGCTCGTCGTGGTGAAAGCCCCGAGTCAAGAAACTGTACCACTCTTTTAGAGTCTTTACACGGGCAACTAATTGTTATTCTGCAGCAACCTCAAAATCAGACACAACAAGGAGACGTTGTCATTCCGCCAACAACTGGAAGTGGCGCTCCTGGTCGTCCGAGGTATGACCTGACAGCCGATCAGATTAACCATTGTTTGGATTTAGGATTGAATTGGCAAGGAATCGCTTCACTGTTTGGGATCGACAGGCGAACCTTATTTCGTCACAGACAACGTCTTGGTATCCCATCACAGGATTACACACCATTGCCAGATGAAGATTTGATGTCAATCGTTGGGCAAATTTTATCCAACACACCTAATGCCGGCGAAACTTATGTCCGCGGCAGTCTTCGCTCCAGAGGAATACGTATTCAGCGTTGGAGGGTCCGCCAAATTCTGCAAGAAATAGACCCAATCGGACGATGCTTTCGTCGTTCTCAAGCCATCCGTCGTAGAATCTACCATGTAGCGGGACCTAATGAGTTGTGGTAAGTTGCCGACTTTTGATAAACAGAAAATCATGTAGGCCTAGCATAGTGTGCAGGACAGTAGGCAACTTTTGCCGTGATTAGTTTCCAATAAAGCCTGCAATCCTTTGGTAGACTGTTTTAACTTTGTGCCACCTGGTCTTTAGGATATACACCTGTCCTTTATATAGAGTTGATAAATATATGCCACTTTTTTCTTTTCTGTAATGAAGTTTCAAAACATCAGATGGCTATATCCCAATAACCAACCATGTCTCCTAAAATTATCTTTCCATACAACTAAACTGCATTCACAGTTTTCTCTCGGATTACCTTTGTTTGTGACGTAGGCTATTACAAATACGTTTGTAGCTTTCTGATGTTTTAAGCATAATGCTCATTTTTTGAATAGACATCTGCTGTGAGGAACTATTCGTTCATAAAGAGAAAAAATGTTACGATGTAAAAAGACAATGTAAAATACTTAATTACAAGTAAAAATCCTGCATTTAAAATCTCAAGTTAAAACACTAATTTTGGGTTTAATATTATTAGTGTTCTTTTATGTATTTAATATAGCAGTCACGGACCCATTTTCTGCAAAATTAGTACTTACTAAGTACTACTTTAGTACTTTAAGTAAATTTAGCAGGTAATAGGGTACTTCTATTCTTAAGTAGGATTTTAAATGCAGGATTTGTACTTCTAACTAAGTATTTTCACATTGTGGTATTGATAGTTTTACTTAAGAATCAGAGTACCTCTTCCATCACTGCAGGTCACACAATATGATGGGTCACCAAATACAATGTAACACCGGG